>NC_135328.1:91554489-91856106 GCF_023851605.1 Tamandua tetradactyla
TTTTTTGCCTGAAAATGTTTTAATTTCTCCCTCATTTTCGAAGGACAGTTTTGCTGTGTATAGAATTCTTGGTTGGCAGTTTTTCTCTTTTAGTAATTTAAATATACCATCCCACTGTCTTCTTGCCTCCATGATTTCTGCTGAGAAATCTACACACAGTCTTACTGGTCTTCCCTTGTATGTGGTGAATTGCTTTTCTCTTGCTGCTTTCAAGATTCTCTCTTTCTCTTTGACATCTGAGATTCTGATTAGTAAGTGTTTTGGAGTATGTCTGTTTGAATCTATTCTGTTTGGGGTATGCTGCACTTCTTAGATCTGTAATTTTAAGTCTTAAGAGTTGAGAAATTTTCCGTGATAATTTCCTCCATTAGTTTTTCTCCTCCTTTTCCCTTCTCTTCTCCTTCTGGGACACCCATAACACGTATATTTGTGCACCTCATGTTGTCATTTAATTCCCTGAGTCCCTGCTCATATTTTTCCATGCTTTTCCCTCTATTTTCTCTTGCTTGTTAGATTTCAGATGCTCCATCCTCCAGTTCACTAATCCTATCTTCTGCCTCTTGAAATCTGACATTGTAGGTTTTCATTGTTTTTTTCATTTCTTCTACTGTGCCTTTCATTCCTATATGCTCTGTGATTTGTTTTTTCAGATTTTCAATTCCTTCTTTTTGTTCATTCCTTGCCTTCTTTATATCCTCCCTCAATTCATTCATTTGATTTTTGATGAGGTTTTCCATGTCTGTTTGAACATTCTGAATTAATTGTTTCAACTCCTGTATGTCATTTGAATTGTTGGTTTGTTCCTTTGACTGGGCCATATCTTCAATTTTCCTAGTGTGATTCATTATGTTTTGCTGGCATCTAGGCATTTAATTACCTTAATTAGTTTATTCTGGAGATTGTTTTCACTTCTCTTACCTAAGATTTTCTTGCTGGATGACTTTGGTGTCTATCTGTTATTCAACATTCAGTCCAGCTTATTCTGGACCACTAGCTTAGTTAGGTTTAACAAAGCAGTATTTTTCAGTTCTTGTTTCTTACCCTGCCTGTATGGTGCCTTTTCCCCCACACCCTTAGGAAGGTCTATTTAGGTATTATAGATCCCAGCCAGATTTTCCCAGACCCAACTGGCCTCCTGTCAGGAGGTAAGTGTCACCTGCATCAGTTTTCCCTGTTGGTGAGACCCAGCAGGTTGAAAAACTTTCTTGTGAAGTCTCTGGACTCTGTGATTTTCCTATTCTGTCCAGCATGTGGCTCTTGTCTGCCTGTGGGTCCCACCTGTAACAGCAGACTCTCCTTGCTGGGGGTGTGGTGGAGACAGAGGAGAGGTTGTAGGCTGGCTTTAATTGCTTCAAATTTCCAAGCCCTGGGGTCTGAATTCCTTGAGGGAGGGATTCCACCTGAGCCGGGCCCCACCCCTCTTCTGGGGAAGGCACAAGCTCCAGACAAGCTCTCCAACAAGCTTGTTTCTGCCTATGCCTGGGGCAGTTGCAGCCTGAGAAACCCTGCTGCTGTATCCAAAGACAGTCCAGCCTTTGTAGAAACACAGTCACAAGAAAAGAAAAAGAAAGAAAGAGAAAAATCCTTCTCAGAGCAGGACCCCCATTCCTCAGGTTTGCCAATCAAGAGCATAAGTTGGTATGTTGCTTAGTGTACTTTCAGATCCTATGTGCCCACTCCTTTCCTTCATAGCCCAGACCCTTTCAAGTATTATGTGCTATCCAATCCAAAAATTCTCTATTTCTTTTTTTCTTTTATCTTTTTCTGTCAGCCCTGCCCCCTCAGTGCCGGGGCAAAAATCAGCAACCTCCCCTTTGACCAGATTCACCTGAGCTGGGGGCCTATTTTTAGTAGTCAGAATTTGTGAACTAATTCCACAACTGAAGCTTTTTAGTAGTCAGAATTTGTGAACTAATTCCACAATTGAAGCTTAGTTGCACTCAAACCCTGCTGCTGGTAAGTCCCTTTCCTTTCCCCTCTGGGAAGCAGCCTGTGGGGGAAGGGTGCTGGCTGCCACAGCTTGAGGAACTCATGGTTCTGGGGGGCTAGTAGCTGGTCTAGCTGGTCCAGACTGGGGTACACTGTGTGTCCAGACACTGACGTGGCCCCAGGAGTTGTTCTGTACTATTCCTGGTTATTTAGTAGCTGTTCTGGAGGATGAACTAAATCCCACACCTAGCTATGTCACCATCTTGGCTACTCCATAACCTGTTTTCTTAATTTCATTTCTCCAAGTTCGCTCATTAATGTTAGTTTATATTAGTGAGACCATACGGTATTTGTCCTTTTGTTTCTGGCTAATCTCACTCAGCATAATGTCCTCAAGCTTCATCCATGTTGTTACATGCTTTATGACTTTATTCTGTCTTACAGCTATGTAATATTCCATAGTATGTGCATACCACAGCTTGTTTAGCCATTCATCTGTTGATCGACATTTGGTCTGTTTCCATCTCTTGGCACTCATAAATAATGCTGCTATAAAATATTGGTATGCAAAGGTACATTTGTGTCCTTGCCCTCAGGTCCTCTGAATATATATCCACTAATGGGATTGCTGGATCATATGGCAATTCTATACTTAGTTTCCTGAGGAATTGCCAAACTGCCTTCCACAGCAGTTGTACCATTTTACATTCTCACCAACAATGGATAAGTGTGCCTCTTTTGACACATCCTCTCTAGTACTTATTGTTTCCTGGTTTTTTGTTTTTGTTTTTGATACTGACCATTCTAGTTGGTGTGAGATGATATCTCATTGTGGTTCTGTGTCCCAAATGGGAGGTATTGCAGATGGTGTTTCTGATCTCTTTCAGTGCTATGTGTCAGACCAAGTGAGGGGGAAGGGAGAGGATCAGCCATATGGAGATCTCCTACCTAATAATATCATCTTGCTTCAACTTGGCATTTGTAGGATCCTTTTTCAGTCTACCTTTTCTTCCAGAGCTCTGAAAAATTCATAATTGTCCTTTTTTCATTGAATTTCCAGGGAGAGAGATTCAGTAGCTGTTTACTTTGCCATGTTGATGACATCATCTACCTGATAGCAGCTTTTGCATATTAGAAAGAGATACCCCTTCCCTCCAGGTCCTAAACCATGGCACTCAATATGGTAAGTCAAGTACAGGCTGATTTTACACCTCACTCCCCTCCCACACACACTTGTCTCCTTGGCCCAGCACCCTGATGGAGGGAAGAACTGTTCAACTCTTACAACGCATCTGGATTCATAGGGGGCTAAAGGAACAACCTGATATTTTTCCAGGCAGAAAGTCAATTACCTGCAGTATTTGAGTTTTACCTATAAAAGATAGTTATTATATGCCCACGGTTGTGTTTCTGAGAATCAGAGAGGAGATACCAAGTTTTTACTGAGAGACTACAGACAATATTGACTAGAAAATTAGTGAATTTCCTCTGACCCATAAGGTCAGAAACTCAGTTTCCCTCTTTTTTTATGTTTCATTAGGCCCTGGAGTTTGGTGTATTCATGATGCAGGCTGTGGTCATTTTTTGGGTACATTTAATGTATATTTTCCTCATTTCGATGTATGTATAAATGTTACACAAAAATAACAATAATACAGTACAAGAAAATGTTATAAAGAATTAAACAAAGCACTAAAATATTTTTGTGCAGGTACAGATTTAAGAAAAATCATACCAATGATGATTTACACCAACTTAATGATGTTGAGCATCTGTTCATGTTCTTATTGGCCATTTGTGCATTTTCTTTGGAGAAATGGCTATTAAAATGCTTGGCCCATTTTTAAAATTGGGCTTAAAAATTGGGTTGTCTTTTTGCTGTTTAAGTTGTAGAGGTTTTTAATATATTCTAGATATTAAATCCTTATCAGATATATGGTTTCCAAATATTTTCTTCCATTTTGTAGGTTGTCTTTTCAGTCTCTTGATAATGTCCTTTGATGCCCAAAACTTTTTAATTTTGATGAAAACCATTTTATTAATTTTTGTTCTCTTGCTTGTGCTTTTGGTGTAAAATAAAAAATTCCATTGTAATTTCTCCATTACTTCATTTTTTAAAACTTAGTTCCTCTTTTGTAGTATGTTATTTTGATTCTCTTCTTCTTTCTTTTTCTCTATATGTTTTAGTTATTTTCTTAGTAGTTACCTTTGCCATTGTAATTAATATCTTACCCTAATAAAGCAATTTAGACTATCAAACTAATAACCTAATTTGATTAGTAACAAGTTAGTTTCAGTAGTATGCAAACTCTCTATTTCTATATATCTCCTACCCTCCCCCTTTATATTTTTATTGTCTCAGATTACATTTTATATATGCCCATTAACATATATTTAAAATGGCATTTTACACATTTGCCTTTTATGTCATATGGGGGCACACGTTTGCCTTTTATGTCATATGGGGGTACAGTTACAAACCCAAAGTATAATAATATAAGGATTTTATATTTACTTATATAGCTACCTTTACCAAAGTTCTTTATGTTATCTTATGACTTTTAGTTACTGTCTAGTATCCTTTTATTTCCATCCCAAGGATTCCCTCTGTAATTTCTTATAGGTCAGGTCTTCTGGTAATGAACTCTTTAACTTTTGTTTTTCTATGATTGTTTTAATTTTGCCTTCATTTTTGAAGGATTATTTTTCAGGATATAGAATTCTTGGTTGACAGTTTTTTCTTTAAAAATTCTGAATAGTCATCCCAATGTCTTCTGGCCTCCATGGTTTCTGATGAGAAATCCACTCTTGTATTGGGAAATCCCTTGAATGTGATAAGTTGTTTCTATTTTGCTGCTTTCAAAATGCTCTCTATCTTTACTACATGACAATTTTACTATATGACAATTTTACTATAATGTGTCCTGGTGCAGAACTCTGACAATCTATCCTGCTTTGTTGAGGTTCATGGATGTTTATATGCATGTCTTTCATCAGATTTGGAAGGTTTTCTATCATTATTTATTCAAATACTTTTTCTGTCCTTTTCTTTTTCTCTTGTTTTTCTGGGACTCCAATGATGAGTATGTTAGTACACTTAGTGGTGTCCAGAGGTCCCTCAGGTTCTGTTCATTTTTTTCATTCTTTTTTCTCTTTATGCCCTTCATACTGGATAATTTCAATTGTCTTATTTTCAAGTCCAGTGTTCCTTTCTTCTGCCTGTTCACATTTGTTGTTAAACCCATCTAATGAATTTTCATTTCAATTATTGTACTTTGAAACTCCAGAATTTCTGTTTGATTCCTTTTTTTTTATATAATTTCCATCTCTTTATTTTGTTCAGACAACATTTTCATAATTTCCTTTAGTTCTTCATATGTAGATTCCTTTAGGCTATTGAACATATTGAAGGCAGTTGATTTAGATTCTGACTAATAGTTACAATGTATGAACATTCTCAGGGATGGTTTCTGGCGATTTATTTTTTTCCACTGAACAGGCCATATGTTCCAGTTTCTTCATGTGTTTTGTAAGTTTTTGTTGAGTACTGGTTATTCTGAATATTATGTTGTCATAACTCTGAAAATCTAGTGTTTTAGTTTCCTATGCTGCTCAAGAAAATCCCATGTGTTTCTTAAACCATGGGAATTTATTTGCTCATGGTTGTGAGGTTGGGAAAATATCCAGATCAAGATGTCATCAAAGGGATACTTTCCCATCATCTGTGCTGATCTGGACCTGGCTGCTAGGGATCCTTGGTTCTTCTGTCACATAGAAAGGCACATGGTGGCGTCTCCTGGTCTCTCCCTTTCCTTCCAGTTCTGTTTCAGTTTCTTATTTCTTGTGGCTTTTTACTCTCTGTCTGAATTACATTCTTTCATAAAGGGCTCAGTAATAGGATTTAGACCCATCCTAACTGTGGTGAGACACACCTTAACTGAAGTAACCTCATTAAAAGTGTCCTACTTACAATGAGTTTGTATCCATAGGGATGGATTAAATTTAAGAACATGCTTTTCTGAGGTATACACAGCTTCACACTACCATATCTAGTTCTATTCCTCTGGGATTTCTAGTTTTGCTTGGTTTCTTACTTTGTTTTTTTGGTTGTTATTGTTGAGAGCTAGAGCTGTCAATTTGTGAATTTTCCAAACTATTTTTGCTCCCAAATGGAGAATGGAAAGAGAAAAGAGAGAAAAAAAAATGTACTACCTCTTTTAAGAACTTCTGTCGCTTCTTCCTGAGGGGGTTTAGAACAATGGCTGGCTTCAGATCCAGTCTTCTGCAATCTAAAATAGCTGATCAAAAGGAGTGAGAAACAATGTGACCACACTCACACACACACACACATACACCACATTCTGATCTTTACAACCCATCCTGGTACCAGCAAGCTGCAGGAAGAGCTCCAACTGCAGTCCCCATTGCTGGCTGCCACGTGATTGGGGAACAAGAGATGGTAGCTGCTGCATGGAGGGTAAAATTCATCCATATTTTACTGCAATTTATTAGCCTCTTCCTCCAGCTCTTCCCTGGATGTGCACAGTGTTCCACTAGACTCCAGAGTTTCAATTAATCTCAGTTCAGTAGTTGCTTTGGTGGAGGGACTAATTCCCAGAGTTTCCTACTCCTGCATCTCCCACAACCCTCTCCCAAGATCATACTGCTTTTACATTGCCTTTTTTCTCGATTCTACACTTGGCCTGTTACTGCAATCCTTTAACTGTTTCCTAGAGCTTTTGCAAGATGTTTCTCCCAGTTCTTGTAGAGCATGCTGAAGTGTTTCACTCTGCCATCTTGATGGGGACAGGACTCAATCTTGTTTTTTTTTATAAAAATAATTTCATAAAGCACTTTATACAGTTGGCAACACTTTCACATATATTATTTTATTTGAAATATACAAAAAGCTTGTGAGAAAAAAGGAAGAAAAAAAAAACAACCTTGTGAGGTAAATGGATTTTCTCCTGTTTCATAGACCAGTAAGAAAAGCAATGATCTGAGCGGTTAATTAACTTGCTCCTGGAATCTGGTAAGTCCAGAAGTGGGCCCAGTTTTTTTGATCCTAACATTGCTTTTATAACATGACATTACTTTGTCAAAATAAAGATGCTGTTACTGAGCTCTCAACAATGTGCCTTTACATGTTTTTCAAATATTAACAATGAATTTCTGAAATGAATTCACACTGTATCATTAGATTAACCCCTGAAGCCAAGAGTCAACATGGATTGCATGACTGATGCAGGGGTTAGGGTACAATTTGTGCCACGGGTCAAACAGAGGTTTTACGGTCCATAAACGTCTTGTACCTGGAATCTTGACTTCACTAGTTCCCCTTTCTCCTGAGTTGCTTGACAGTGTACCATATATTAAGAGCCCTCAACAGTAGGAAATAAAGAAAGATGATATGGGGATGTTAAAGAGTCATATGCTGGAAGAGACGGTCCAAAAGATGAAATAAGCATTTAACTAATTTAAATTGAGTTTATCATGGAGCACTGATTTTCAGTAAGGGAAATATTGAAAGATAATTACATTATAACACTATATTTATTAAACTCATATGTTCAAAATGGTTGCACTATAGGTCCTGGGTGTCTAAGAGGAATGATTAGGACAATTGATTATATAGACCCTGTTCTAGTTTGCTAGCTGCCAGAATGCAACACATCAGAGATGGACTGGCTTTCAATAAAAGGGGATTTATTTAGTTGACATGTGGTTCTTCAAAGGAAAGGCAGCTAACTTTCCACTGAGGTTCTTTCTTACATGGGAAGGCACAGGGTGATCTCTGCTGGCCTTCTCTCCAGGCCTCTGGGTTCCAACAACTTTCCCCGTGGTGATTCCTTTCTGCATCTCCAAAGGCCTGGGCTGAGCTGTGATTACTGAGATGAGGTATGCTGAGCTGCTTGGGCTGTGCTACATTGAGCTCTCATTTAAGCACCAGCCAATTAAATCAAACATCATTCATTGCAGCAGGCACACCTCCTAGCTGACTGCAGATGTAATCAGTAACGGATGAGGTTCACATGCCATTGGCTCATGTCCACAGCAATAGAACTTGGCACCTTCACCTGGCCAAATTGACACCTGACTCTAACTACCACAGACCCTTCTTAAAGAAGGAAGGAGCAGAGGGAAATGTTTAGGTGTTCTTATGAAAATGAGATGGGCTGAAGATCAGGGATTGATCAGAAATCATCCATGAGTGTCAGTTGTCCAATTTGGACATGGGTGCATTACTCTGTTTATAAACTGAATGGGAGACTTCTTTGAAGTTGTCTCCACTGGATGCCTCTGTAGGAAAATTGCCTACTAGGAGGCTCAAAAGAATGTTTCAATTATAGTTACAGTGTAGTGGTCCTTGGTCAGAGTGGGTGGGATTAAGAGAGTGGATGGAATTAAGAAACCTTTAAATATAAAGAAAGAAAACAGTGTAGTGACCTGAATGTTAAACTGAGTATCTGGCATGCTTTATCCTTGGGGCAAGAGTAGGCGATTCTCACAGATGAAATTCACCCAAGCTGCTAATACTCTTTTCTTTCTTTCTTTTTTATTTTTCCAAACATTTTAAAGTTGTGAAATGTGACATATGTACAGAAATCAATTTATTTCAAAGTACATTATAATGAATAGTTATAGAACACATTTCAGAGTTTGGTATGAGTTTCAGCTCCACAATTTCAAGACACAGGAGACTAAAAGAAATATCAATATAACGATTCAGCAGTCATATTCATCTGCATATAACCTCCTGTGCTTGTTTAAAAGGATGTATGCTCCCTAGAAAAGTCATGTGTTATGAAAATTCTACCATTTCATAATGGTAGAATAATCCCTATTCAATACTGTTTGCTTGAAACTGTAATCAGATCATCTCCCTGGATGATGTGATTTAGTCAAGAGTGGTTGTTAAACTGGATTAGGTGATGACATGTCTCCACCCATTTGGATGGGTCTTGATTAGTTTATGGGAGACCTATAAAAAAGGAAACATTTTGGAGAATGGGAGATTCAGAGAGAGTAAAGCAGAATGACATAGCCACCAGAAGCAGAGTCCACCAGCCAGCAACCTTTGGAGATGAAGAAGGAAAATGCCTCCTGGGGAGCTTCATGAAACAGGAAGCCAGGAGAAGAAGCTAGCAGATGATGCTGAGTTCACAAGTGCCTTTCCAGATGAGAGAGAAACCCTGACTGTGTTCACCATGTGCCTTCTCACTTGAGAGAGAAACCCTGAACTTCATCAGCCTTCTTGAACCAAGGTATATTTCCCTAAATGCCTTTGATGGGACATTTCTATAGACTTGCTTTAACTGGGATATTTTCTCGGCCTTAGAATTGCAAACTAGCAATTCATTAAATTCCCCCTTTTAAATTCCATTCTGTTTCTGGTATTTTGCATTCTGGCAGCTAGCAAACTAGAACACCTCCCATATGGAGGTTATAGGTTTCTGGAAAGTAAACTTAGTTTGTGAAACTTTTGTAGAATCCCAGATAGGGTCCTAGGTGTTCTTTAGTGTTAACTAAAGAGTGGTTAACACTAATCATTGGAATGTTTTGGTTGGGGTTTGACAAACCATGGCAATTTGTAATATCTAGCTGAAGCTTGCATAGGAGTAGCCTCCAGAATAGACTTTCAACTCTATTTGACTCTCTTGGCCACCAATGCCTAATTTTGTCACCTTTCTTTCCCCCCTTTTGGTCAGGAAGGCATTATTGATCCCAAGGTGCCAGGGCCAGTTTCATCCCTGGGAGTCGTATCCAACATTGCCAGGGATACTTTCACCCCGGATGTCATGTCCCATGTAGGGAGGTGGGTAATGGTTTTCCTTGCAGAACTGGGTTTAGAGAAAAGAGGCCATATATGAGAAACAAAAGAGGTTGTCTGGAAGTAACTCAGTCATAATTATAGGTGGGTTAGCTTTTCTGCTACAGAAATAAGTTCCATAAAAGCAAGCCTCTAGATCAAGGGTTTGGACTATTAACTTGGCAGTCCCTAATGTCTGAGAGAGTATTGGGGGTTTCCCAGGTAGGAAAGTATAATACTATTTTTTCCCTCTAGTTCCTCAAGGGATTTTGTCTATACTTTTTAATTATCTGCCTAAAATTCTCTGGGTTGTATCTGGGTTTTACTTTAAGCTATATAAATTATAAGCCCTCGTTCCCATTCTGGACTCCATAAATTTGGTTTGTTTAAATGAGCTATCAAGACATGTTGAAAATTTTCTTTGTTTTTTTTTTTTATTTGACAAGCAGCAATATCATGTTTGTAGTTTTAATGTAGATACAATTATTAGGTTATCTGTCATATTACAATATTAAGGTTTTTCTCATTTTGTCCTTTAAGACACATTATTAAAAAAACCATAAAACACATCAACTGCAAACATGAGGGGGAGAAAAAGCATGGTACCCAACCAAATGCCCACATTTCAGCAATACTCCACTCATTCTTTTAATAAAGTTTTAAGAAATTTCATAATGACATGAGTTTAAAATTATCCAGAAGCATTTTCTTTGGTGTTCATGACGTGGCACTGGTGATGTTGTAAACAGCAGAAAAACAGGGGCTGCCAAATAACCAAATTATGGAGGCACAGGCCTGCTTTTTCCCACAGGAACACACCGAATGGTGACGGCAGTGATCTTCTTACATCCACACTCGGAGGACAGCAACATCACGCTACGTGACTGTATTCATCTGCTGACGATTGGCTGCGTTCAATGTACTATTTGTCTATCAGAACTTCAATCCACTTCTTCATCATGCTGATACTTGGATTAAACCTGGCTCTTGACTGACGAATCACCTCTTGAATAAGTGCATTATGCCGAAGTACTTTTCGTGCTTTCACGATATGAACTATAGCAGCTTGAAGGTACATTTTCCAGTCCTCATCTACAGCACTTCTAGTCTGCTCCACTTTCTGTGGCATGTCTTTCTGCATTGATATGTAATTTTAAATTTTGTTCTTTTACTGCTGAAGTTCATATTTAATGAAAATGAAGATTCTGCATCAATGTCTTCCTTTTCTGAATCATGGTTAATCATTTTTACATCAAGTAATGACTCGATTGTTTTTGTTAGTTCCTTTTCATTCATTTGGGTGCGGTCTTGAAGCTCTTTATAGCTGGCAGTTTCACTGTTGTTAAAGGCAAGAAGAACTGCCATCTGGGATATAGTAACCATGGCTACATAAGGTTTGCCAAAATAGTTCATTTTTACTTCACTTGTACAAAGATAATGTAACCATGTAAATTTCCTTCCACTGAAATGCTGGCTGTAAAATAATTTGAACATCTGTACACTTTTTTCCAATTCCTGAGGAATTGCAAATGTAGTTGAAGGAGCCTGAGTAAGAGGCCATGCAACAGCCTGTAGAACATATATTTGAAAATTAATTCCCAAATCTATTACTGTATCTTGGTTTTTGATAAAATTGTTGAACTTATTGTTGAGATCAGTGCTGACACTCACATCTGTGTACATCCGATGTAGCTTGCTGGTAAATGCATAACCACAATCTTGCTTTAATTTATTGATCATGGCTTCTTCAGAATCCATAGATATAGATAACCCATGAATTAAACGTTTTGCCAGCCTTCTTGTGTAGAACTTTTGAAACATGTCCTTATCATCAATATGTTTGAAAACAGTAATGAAGCTCGTGAGTTTGTCCTCTACTTCATTCTCAGTCATCCCTTTTACTGATTTCTTTAATAAGTTGTCACAGTACTTAAGAAGCAGTTCAGGTGCCTTGCAAACAGACTTGGGTTCTCTGTAATTTACTACTGATGTAAGTGCCTTATCCAGTGCACTCGTAAAGTGCTTATCACCATTCAAAACAGTGTTGATAAGTTGAACAAATTTACCAAGTACTTCCAAAGCTGACTCCACAAATAGTGTTGGCATATTTCCTGAGTAAGATTACTGGTTGCTCTAAGGCCCTCATCATGGATATGATTTTGCAGCTCTGGAATCATATGAGGGTAAACCAGTGGACACAGCACACAGTAAGATATACATATTTGCCATGTCATTTTTTTTCTCTTGCCAAATGATGTTATGACATTCTGCATGTAAGAACTGTAAGTGGTCTGCTACCATTCTTTGCTGACATTCATGAATCACTTTAGTATATGAACTTGGATTTAGGTATTTTCGACATTGAATTTCTTCATCTTTTAACCTACCTAGAACCTTTTCCATATACTGTGAACAGTTTGATTCTTGTAATAAATTTGAAGCTTCTTGTTTGTAATTCTCTCCTGTTTCAGTTAGAAAGGGAGACTCAAAGATTTCCTGATAAAACTTTAAGGGAAATTTTTTCTTATACTGTTCAACATGAACAAAGGAGTTAATAACCCCGTGGATTACTTTTTGGTTTGGGTCTTCTCCACCATGATCATTTTTTATTTCATGGAGCAACATTCGAATAAGGATGGTCTGAAGTGGCTCAACCATCAATTTCCTCCACATATCCAATGCTAGCTCTCCTATTTCCATAAGTGGCTCCTTCATATCTACACCACCACAGCCGTACTGAAGGTCAGCTTCTGTCTACTTATTCTTTTTAATAAACTGTGTGTTGAGATACTGAATTTCAACCAGCTGTTTGTTTTCCAGCAAATATCTAGAGTACTTCACTTCATGGGTGTCAGCAGGGTCTAAAAAGATGTGTAAAGCTATATAAGCAGTCCATATAGTCTGCCCCTTTGCTATGTTCTTCCCAATACCTATGATACATAACAAGTACTTGTTCTTCAGCTTCCAGAACTCTCTTATGTAAATGCCCTACATGATTTTCTAAAAAAATTTAGTTTCTTTGTAAGGTCTTTCTCCAAGGGGTTCAGGATAGGCCACACATAAAGCATAAATATCTGAGAAGCGATCATTCCATGTCGCTCTTTCAACATATTCCAACATGACAACTGCTTTGATTGTCGTTAAAAGTTGATTCCATGTTTCATCAAAATCTACTACTCTTGGTTTCAAAGACATTGTGCAAGTTTAGCATTGAAATCTTCTGCAGAAGCCGGACAAGGGGCAGGGGAGAAGGGGAGGGGGAGGCAGCCCAAAGGAGTGAAGGACGAAACCCCGGCAATGCAGGTGGGTGTCTGTGGTGGTGTGGAGGCGGCGGCTGTCAGCTGGTGTTTCCCCAGCTCACAGCGCTGCCATTGCTGTGCGGCTGCAGCCACCTGCCCACGAGACGCAGGGGTGGGGGTGGGGTGGGGGGAGGATGGGACATGTTGAAAATTTAAAAATACTTTTGCATGAGGAAGAGCAAAGGAATGTCAATACTGCAGGGTGTTGAAAATAGATGGTAATTAATATTTAAAAATTTTAACTTATGTGTGAGACTAAACAAAAAATGTTTACTGGGTACGAAATTTATATTTTGAGTAGTGCAGTTCCTAATATAACTTATGTGGACAGCTTAATTGAACACCCTAAGTACATGGAACCTTGAGTAGGGAATAAGATTTTGTAGGTTTGTCCAGAGTGATGCCCCAATAAATCCCAGAGTGACTTGAACAGTGAGGATGAAAGAATTTGCGAAGTCCCCTTGGGGGAATGATGAGAAAGGGGGAAAATTCAACTTCCCCACGTGGAGAATTCTTGATATTTTCACAAGCAGAGGGGAAGACCAAAGCAACAGGCTGAGCCCCCAATCTTGGGGTTTGTTCATATGAAACAACCCGGCAAAGGATAGGTCAAGCCTACTTAAAATTAGGCCTACGAGTCACCCCCAAGAGAACCTCTTTTGAGCTCAGATGTGGCCTCTCTCTCCAACCAACACAACAAGCAAACCAACCATCCTCCCCCTCTCTATGTGAGACATGACTCCCAGGGGTGTGGACATTCCTGGCAATGTGGGACAGAAATCGTAGAATAAGCTGGGACTCAGCAGCAAGGGATTGAGAAAACCTTCTCGACCAAAAAGGAGAAGAACGAAATGAGACAAAATAAAGTGTCAATGGCTGACAGATTCCAAAAAGAGATGAGAGGTTGTACTGGAGGTTATTCTTATGCATTAAGTAGATATCACCTTGTTATTCAAGATGTAATGGAGAGGCTGGAGGGAACTGCCTGAAAATGTAGAGCTGTGTTCCAGTAGCCATGTTTCTTGAAGATGATTATATAATGATACAGTTTTCACAATGTGACTGTGTGATTGTGAAAACCTTGTGCCTGATGCTCCTTTTATCTACCTTATGGACAGATGAGTAAAACATATGAATTAAAAATAAATAATAGGGGGACCAAATGTTAGAATATAATAAGTAGATTGAAATGCTAGTGATCAGTGAAAGTGAGGGGTAAGGGGTATGGTATGTATGAATTTTTTTCTGTTGTCTTTTTATTTCTTTTTCTGAATTGATGCAAATGTTCTAAGAAATGATCATGGTGATGAATATACAACTATGTGATGATATTGTGAATTACTGGTTATATAGAGAGAATGGAATGATCATATGTTAAGAATGTATTTGTTGTTATATTTTTAAAAAATTAAAAAATTAATTTAAAAAAGACAGGTTGGGGGCGGGCCGCGGTGGCTCAGCGGGCAAAGTGCTTGCCTGCTATGCCGGAGGACCTCGGTTCGATTCCCGGCCCCAGCCCATGTAACAAAAACGGAGAAACAAAATACAATAAAAACAAGAAAATGTTTCCCTTTCTTCCTCCCTTCCTTCCTTCTATCCTTCCTTCCTTCTCTCTGTCTTTCCTTTAAAAAAAAAAAAAAAAAAAAAAAAAAAAAAAAAAAAAGACAGGTTGGGTTACATTGTGTGCTACAGAAAATTTAGGTTTTGGACAAAATAAACTTTATTCCTTTGCTCTCATATAGTAGGTGAGGCTCTACAATACAGAGAATATCATCTTTCACCCTGCATTCTGATTTACCTTAGTCCCAACCAGATTGGCATCATTCTTATTTCTAATTGAAGGCTGATTCTTTTTTGGCTTGTGTAATAGTTGTTATATGTAGCAATGTTAACTTTCAGAGTGCAGAACTCCAATTCTTGAGGATCATGCCATCTGCAAATAATGAAAGTTTACTTCTTCCTTTCCAACTTGAATGACTTCTATTTCATTTTCCTGCCTGATTGCTCTAGCTAGAAGTTCCAGTATAAATGTTGAATAATAGTGGTGACAGAGGGCATCCTCGTCTCATTCCCAATCTTAGGGGGAATGTTTTCAATCTCTCACCATTAAATATGATGCTGGCTGTGGGATTTTCATATATGCCGTTTATGATATTGAGGAAGTTTCCTTCAATTCCTACCTTTTGAAGTGCTTTTTTTTTTATCAGAAAAGGATGCTGATTTTTTCAAATGCTTTTTTGTCATCTATTGAGATGATCATGTGTGTTTTTCACTTTTGATTTGTTGATGGGCTGTAGTACATTAATTGATTTTCTTGTGTTGAACTACCCTTGCATTCTTGTTATAAACCCTACTTGGTTGGGGTGTATAATTCTTTTAATATGTCATTGAATTCTTTTTGCTAGTATCTTGTTGAGAATTTTTGCATCTACATTCATTAGGGAGATTGGTCGATAGTTTTACTTTCTTGTAGCAGCTTTGTCCTATTTTTCTATTAGAGTGATGTTAGCATGATAAAATAAGTTAGGTAGTGTTCCTTTTTCCTCAATTTTTTGGAAGGCTTTGAACAGGATGGTGTTCGTTCCTTTTGGAATGTTTGATAAAATTCTCCTGAAAAGCCATTTGGCCCTGGAGTTTTCTTTGTAGGAAGATTTTTGATGACTGATAGACTCTCTTTACTTGTGATTGGTTTGTTGTGATCTTCTATTTGTTCTTGAGTCAACATAAGTTGGCCGTGTGTTTTTAAGAATTTGTCCATTTCATATAAGTTGTCTAGTTCGTCAGTGTATAGGTGTTCATAGTATATTCTTATGATTTCTTTTTATTTCTTCTGCATCTATGGCAATGACCGTCCTCCCCCCCGCCATCATTTCTGATTTTGTTTATTTGCTATCCTTTCTCTTTCTTTCTTTGTCAGCCTAACTAGGGTTCCATCGATTTTATTAATATTCTAAAGAACCAACTTTTGGTTTTATTGATTCTTCTATTGTTTTTGTTGTATTGTATTGTTTTGTTTTTTTGTTGTTCTCCAATCTATTTATCTGTACTTTAATGTTTGTTATTTCTCTTCTTTTATTTGCTTTGTTTAGTTTGCTGTTCTTTCTCTAGCTCTTCCATGTGAAGGAACAGTTAAGTCCTCGATTTGTGCTCATTCTTGTTTTTTAATATAGGCATTTAGGGCAATAAATTTTCTTCTCAGCACTGCCTTTACCAAATCACATAAGTTCTAATATGTTGTATATCATTTTTATTCAGATCCAGATATTTACAAATTTCTCTAGCAATTTTTTCTTTGACCTACTGATTGTTTAAGAGTGTCTTAGTTAATCTCCATATATTTGTGAAAGTTCTGCTTCTTTGATGGTTATTGATGTCCAGCTTCATTTCATCGTGGTCAGAGAAAGTGCGTTGAATAATTTTAGTCTTTTTAAATTTATAAAGACCTGTTTTGTGCCCCAGCATATGCTCTATCCTGGAATATGTCCCATGAGCACTAGAGAAGAGTGTTTTGTGGTGTCATGATCGGCATATGTCTGTTAAGTCTAGTTCATTTATCACATTGTTTAAGTTCTCTATTTCCTTGTTGATCCTCTGTCTGGTTGCTCCATCTATAGAGGAGAGTGGTGCTTTGAAGTCTCCCGCTATTACTATTAAAACGCCTATTGCTGTCTTCAGTTTTTCCATTGTTTGCCTCATGTACTTTGGAGCTCCTTGATAATAAGCACAAACATTTATGATTGTTATTTCTTCTTGGTGAATTTTCCGTTTTATTAATATGTAGTATCTTTCCTTGTCTCTTAAGACATCTTTACATTTCAAGTCTATTTTGTCTTATATTAGTGTAGCTACTCCTGCATTCTTTTGGTTACAGCTTGCATGAAACATCTTTTTCCATCCTTTCACTTTCATTCTATTTATGTCCTTGAATCTAAAGATGAGTGTCTTGTAAGCAGTATTATAGATGGATCATATTTTAAAATTCATTCTGCCAATTTTTATCTTTTAATTGGTGAGTTTAGTCTGTTCACAAAGTTATTACTGTAAAAGCATTTCTTGAATCTGCCATCTTATCCTTTTTTTGGTCAGACTATATATTATTTTTCCTCTTTCTCTTTTTGTCCTTTAATTACCCTTACTGACACTCTTCAGTTCTGTGCCATTCTCCAGACTTTCCTCTCCCGTGTTTTTGAATCATCTGACAGAACTCCCTTTAGTATTTCTTGTGGAAGGTCTCTTGTTGATAAATTCTTTCAGCCTTCATTCATCTGTGAAAATTTTAATCTCTTCTCACTTTTGAAGAACAGCTTAGCTGGATAAAGAATTCTTGGCTGGAATTCTTTCTCTTTCAGGACCTTAAATATATCATACCATTGCCTTATTCCCTCCATGGTGCCTGTTGGGTCATCTGAAATCTGTCTTATATGGTTTCCCTTATATGCAGTGAATCAGTTTTCTCTTTCAGCTTTCAGGACTTTCTGCTTCTCTTCAATTTTTGACAGTCTGATCAGTATGTGTCTTGGAATAGGTCTATTTGGATTTATTCTATTTGGGGTTTGTTGGGCTTCTTTGATTTGCATATTTATGTCTTTTATAAGAGTTTAGAAGTTTTCCCCCTTTATCTCTTCAAATAATCTTCCTAGCCCTTTACTCTTCCCTTCTCTTTCTGGGACATCAATGATTCTAATATTTGTGTGCTTCATGTTGTCCATCACTTTCCTGAGATCCAATTCCAATTTTTACATCTTTCTTGTCATTTGTTCTTTTGTAAACTCAAATTCAATTGTCCTCTCCTCTAGATCACTTATTCTTTCTTCTGCCTCTTCAAATCTGTTGTTGTGTCTCTACTATATTTTAATTTGGTCTACAGTCACTTTCATCTCTGTTAGATCTGCTGTTTTTTGTATTTATTCTTTCAAATTCTTCTTTGCTCTTATAGTGTTTTCTTGATATCCTTTAGACCATTAGCCAACCCACTGAATTTGTTTAGGAGATTTGTATGAAAAACTTTGATTAGTTGTTCCGAATTCTGTATCTCCTCCACTGTTTTAATTTGTTCATTTGTTTGGGCCATGTCTGCCTGCATCTTCATGTGCTTTGCGATTCTTTTGTTGCCTTTGATTATCTTGAAAAGGTTATTTTGAAGGTTGATTTCCCTCACTCATCTAAGTTTTTGTATTTGCTTCAGTTTGTTTTGAAGATCTCCTTTGCACTTGTTTGTCAATAATTCCCTGTCAAACCAAGGTCCAGACCTCATGCAGGGGATGCAGCTTTACTCAAGTATTTTTTAAAAATTAGGCCAATAGGCAGTTTGCCCCATTGCACTTTCTGCTACTTCCTAGCAGATGGTGCTCTTGGGCCACCTCTTCCCTTCAGGCCCACCTTTCCCTGACTGCTACAACTGGCTGAGCTAGATGGAGACCTGGTGCAAGGCTGTTGGTCTCAGAGCCTGTTGAGACCTGCCAATCCTGGGGCTGGGGTGGAGGGTGGGTATTGTGCACCTCAGTGAGACACTACTTGTGGGCCTGATGGATCTGGCAGCCCCCATGATCCTGCTTAGAATGACCTTGTATTGTAGGACTGAGAATTTTTCAAATGCCTCTGCCCACAGACAACCCAGAAATGCTTAGCATCTTGGCACCAGGTGGCTCAGACACAGTGCTGTAAGGCATGGCTTAGGACTGGCATGGTATGGGTCAAGTGCAGTGTGGGTTGGGCACAGCATGGCTCAGGCACTGTGGGGCTTGCTTCCTCCATCCTTGCCTCTTCATCCATGCATGGCACAGTTCTCCAGGCCTCCATAGGTGGTACTGGGACCAAAGGAGTCTCTTCCACCTGCCAGTTGTCAGACCAGATTTTGAGCAGGATTGGTATGAATTCTTCTTGAAATGATTGGTAAAATTCACCTGTGAAGCCATCTGGTCCTGGGCTTTTCTTTGTTGGGGAGTTTTGTTTTTTAGGGTGCATGGTCTGGGAATTGAACCCAGGTCTCCCACATGGAAGGTGAGCATTCTACTGCTGAACCACCTGTGCCCCCCTGTTGGGAGGTTTCAAATGGCTGATTCAATCTCTTTATATGGCTTCATTGGTTGCAGTCTTATATCTCTTCTTGAGTCATTGTAAGTTGTTCATGTATTTCTAGGAAATTTTTCTATTTCATTCAAGTTTTCTACTTTGTTTGTGTCCAGATTTCCTTGAATGCCAGGAGATAACAAAACAAACAAACTGGTACAAAAAAACACCTTTCACCTTCTTTGCAAATTGGTTCTGCATTGATTGGTGCTCCTCTTCGGAATTTAGTTCCCTCTCAAGATTATCAGCCCGAGGTAAATTTGAAGTATAGTGACCTTTTCATCTTTTCTGGACTTGTGTCTTATCCTGGGCTTGTAGTTGCTTGCTTCTTAGATATTCCCCTGTTTACAGAAACTCATTGCTGCTTCTGTTCCCTATGAAATAGATGTTTTTCCCCTTCAGAGGTGCTCTTCAGGGATGATTCAAACAAGTAATCTTTTGCCCCAGGCCACTTCGACTTAATTGTTTCTTACATTGCTTTACCTGTCTACATGATGTTTCTGCTTGCAGGGCAGTTTATGAGAGGGCAAGCCAGAGAGGAATTTCTAGGTTTCCACCAGAATAGATAGATTGGCCCTGAATTGAAGACACCCAGTATGTGTATAGATATTACTCTGCTCCCCTGGAAACAGGGCCAGGGACCTCCAATGGATGCACAGCTGGCTCCACACTGTGCTAGAGAGAGTATGGAGGAAGGGCAAGAAAAGACACCAGGAGCTTCTCCTATGGCCCTTGAAGCTGCGTTTTCTTGATATGGACTTTCTCAGTTATTGAAATCCTTTGTTTGTTTTCTGGAATTTTGAGGAAGATGGCTCTGCCAGTTTTTCTTAATTATTCAAAGATTCTGTGGGCAAAAGCACCTTGGAGCATCTTATACCATCATCTTTGTTAACCAGAAGTCTCCCTATTCTTTTTCATTCAATTATTTATATTAGCATGGGCTCATGGATATTTGCTTTATTCAGTTGGTTATATCCCAATGCTGTCATTATTTATTTTGTTCCTGAAATTGTCCCAGTTTTGGCCATTGGAAATTTGACATTGGCTCCTGTGTACTTTTGATGTGCACCCATCATTTTGTGAACACGTAACTCCTTTCTGATTCCACAAGATGTCCTGGGTTCAACTTGTCTTTATGTTTTGCTATTTCCTGTACCAGCTCTAGAATTTATAATTTCTCCAAGGAGGCCTAGTTCATTTTATTGGAGAATAGCATTTAGAAAATAAGATCTGAGAACTAGGTGTGCTCATTACTATGGGTGCCATTGCTTCTAGATTCTCTCAGTGGACAGAGTTAGGAAATACATGAAGAAGACTCAGATGCAGACATTTAGAGATGCTTGGGGTGCTGACAAAGATGTTTGGAGATGGAAACAGATATAGCCCAAGTACTAAGCAAGGACTCACAGAAATAGCCAGAACCTGAAAGAAGAAATCTCTGGCCCCAGATTTGCTAAGCTAAGAGATGAAACACAGAGTTTTGCCATAGGGTAGCTAAGTGTGACCCACAGATGCTTAGAGGAGAAGCCACTGGGATCAGAAGCTGGAATCAATGTAACTGAGAACAAGGACCAGCAGATGCCAGCCATGTGCCTTCCTTTGTGATAGACATTGGCCTTTCCTTCTTCAGAATTAAGTATTTTTCCCTGGCTGTCTCAATTTGGATATTTTTAAGGCCTTAGAACTGTAAACTTGCAGCTTAATAAATCCCTGTTGAAAAAGCCAACCCATTTCTGGTATATTGCATTCTGACAGTGTTAGCAAACTAAAACAGTAACCAATATGATAAATTCTGCCTTATTCTGCCTATATATTTCTTTTTCATAAATGAGTAGCTGCATGTATATATTTTTATATCATCCTTATTTCTAACATGATAGGTAGTGTTCTGTGCGTACTCTTTTTTCCTAATTATTACTACTTTATTGAGCTTAGTTTTATACATATATGGTAACTATGATGGTTAGGTTAACTTGACCAGATAATGGTGCCCAGTTGTCTGGCCAAGCAAGCACTGGCTTGTTACTGAGAGGATATTTATGGACTTAAATCATTAGTAAGTTGATTGAATTTATGGCTGATTACATCTACAATTAACTAAGGAAAATGTACTCAGCAATGAAGGACATTTCATCCTATTAGTTGAAGGCCTTAAAAAGAGAAGTGATGGCTTCGGTAGTCAGAAGTGGAAACTTTTCATCTCTATTTCAGCCAGTCAGTTTCTCTTGAGGAATTCATTGAAAACCTTCATTGGAGTTGACAGTTTATAGCCTGCTCTATGGAATTTGGACGCATATATCCCAAAAGTTACATGAGACATTTTTATAAAATCTCATAATATGTACAGATATCTCCTGTTGGTTCTGTTTCACTAGAGAACCCTGACTAATAAAGTAGCATATGCAATATAAAATTTCCTAATTTAACCACTTTTACATATACAGTTCAGTAAGATTAATTACCTTCACAATGTTGCACTACTATCATCACTATCCATTACCAAAAAACTTTTCCGTCACCCAAACAGAAACTCTGGAACCGTTATATATTAACTCTCTATTTGTTCATCCCTCCTCCCACTCCTGGTAATCTGTATTTTGTTTTATGTATCTATGAATTTGTGCATTCTAGTTTCATATCAGTAAAATCATACATTTGTCCTTTTGTGTCTGGCTTGTTTCACTCAACATGTCTTTGTTTCTTCCATGTTGTTGCATATATCAGAACTTCATTCCTTATGGTGGAATAATATTCCATCATATATATATGTATATATATACACATATACCACTTTTTAATGTATTCATTCATCATTAATGGTCACTTTGGTTGCTTCCACCTTTTGGCTAATGTGAATAATGCTGCTATGATACATATGCATAAACATATCTGTTTGAGTCCCTACTTTTCAATTCCTTGGGGTATATACGCATAGAAGTGGGATTCTATGTATGTGATATGGTAGTTCTGTGTTATTTTTTTGAGGTCTGCCAGACTGTTTTCCACGCTGCATATTTTGCATTCTTACTAACAGTATAGGTATGTTCCTATTTCTCTGCATTCTTGTCAACACTTTGTATTTTCTGTTTTTTTTTTTCCAATAATAGTCATTCAGTAATACCTACTGAAATGGTATCTCAGTACGGTTTTGATTTGCATTTACCTTTATGACTAATATTTTTCTTAGCATCTTTTCATTTGTTTGTTGGCCATGGTACTGCATGTTATGCAGGTACTACCCTAAAGTAGACAGTTGCATTGGCTACAGCCCCTTTCTGGGATATCCCTGAAGGATAGTCATGAGGGATAATCCTCTAAGTGGGTGGAATTTCAAACAGGGTACCTGGTTGTTCATTTTGCTTGGAAGGAGAACTGGCCAGAGGTGCATTTCTATACTGATTTATGGGTTGTTCCTAGTGGTTTGGCTGGATGGTCAGGCACTTGGAAGCAGCATGATTGGGAAATTGGTGACAAAGAGGTCTAGGGAAGTGATATGCAGATAGACCTTTCCGTGTGGGCAAAAAACATGAAAATATTTGTATCCCGTGTGAATGCTCACCAGAGGATGACTTCAGCAGAGGAAGGTTTTAATAATCAAGTGGGTAAGATGACCCATTCTGTGGATACCAGGCATCCTCTTTTCCCAGCCAGTCCTATCATTGCCCAATGGGATCATGAACAAAGTGGACATGATGATAGGGATAGAGGTTATGCATGGGCTCAGCAACATGGACTTCCATTCACCAAGGCCAACCTGGCAACAACCACTGTTGAGTGTCCAATCTGCCAGCAGCAGAGAGCCTCACTCAGTCCCTAATATGGCACCATTCCCCAAGGTGATAAGCCTGCTGCTTAGTGGCAGGTTGATTACATTGGACCACTTACATCATGGAAAGGGCAGTTATTTGTTCTAACTGGAATAAACACATACTCTGGATATAGGTTTGCCTTGCCTGCATGCAATGCCTCTGTTAAAACTACCATCTGCGGGCTTACAGAATGCCTTATCCACTATCATGGCATTCCACACAGCATTGCTTTTGACCAAGGAGACCACTTCACAGCAAATGAAGTGCAGGAATGGGCACATGTTTATGGAATTCTCTGGTCTTATCATGTTCCCCATCATTATGGTGCCAACAAGGTGACAATACCTTGCAAGACTGGGACAGTGCTCTCCAGGAGACTGCTTGCTCTGAATCAGAGCCCATGCTATGGTGCTGTTGCTTCCATAGCCAAGATTCACAGGCTGAAGAATGAAGGGATGAAAATAGAAGTTGTGCTACTCACTATCATCCCTAGTGATCCACTAAAAAAAAAAAAAAGTTTCCTGTCCCTAAAGTTTTAAGTTCTGCTGGTCTACAGGTCTTTGTTCCAAAGGGAGGACTGCTCCTCTCAGAAGACACAACGATGATTCCACTGAACTGGAAGTCAAGACTGCCACTTGGCCACTTTTGACTTTTCATGTCTCTGAATCAACAGGCAAGGAAGGGGATTAATGTACTGGCTGGGGTGGTTGATCCTGACTATCAAGGGGACATAGGACTGCAGCTACATAATGGAAATAAAGAAGAGTTTTCCTGGAATACATGAAATCCTCTAGCTGTCTCTTGTTGCTACCATGCCCTGGATTCAAGTTAATGGAAAATTGCAGCAATCCAATTCAGGCAGAACTACCAATGACCCAGAAACTTCAGGAATGAGATTTGGGACAACCTCAGCCCCTGCCCCAGGCAAAGAACCATGGCCAAATGAAGTGCTTGCTGAGGGTAAAGGGAACATGGAATGGTTAGTGGAAGAAGGTAGTGATAAATATGAACCACGACCATGTGACCAGTTATAGAAATAAGGACTGTGACAGTATGATATTTTCTCCTTGTTTTGTTATGAGTACGTTTTATTTCTACATAAAGCAATTGTTGTTTTCTCCTTATCATATGACATAAGTTATATTGTTCATGTCATATTTTTTCAAGTTTAAGAGTGAATGTTACCCTAAGACTTGCACCCTATTCTGGAGGGATTTGGTACATTTCTGGTTGTACACAGGACAGCTGAGTATTGTTAGGCAAAAAATATGCCTGTAATTGTATTCTATTTAGAGATTAAATTTGGTTTAACATGATGTGTATAGCTGCCAAGTTGACAAGGGGTGGACTGTTATTTTTGGGTTCATACATCACTTTGGCCAAGTGGTGGTGCCCAGTTGTCTGTAAAGCACGCACTGGCCTAACCATTACTTCATGGACATTTTGTGGCTAATTAACAAACTAGAAGGCTTGTTTATTAAATCATCAGGATGTTGATTGTGTCCATGGCTGATTACATCTGCCATCGGCCAAGAGGAGTGTCTTCTGCAATTAGTGACATTTAATATAACCAGCTGAAAGCTTTAATGGAGAAGACAGCACAGAGACTCTCTCTCTGCTTGAGCCAGCCAGCTTCTCCTGGGGTATTGATTCATTGAAGACCTTCATTGGAGCTGTCATTTTGGGGTCTGCTGATGGAATTTGGGCTTGTACTTCCCCACATTTGTGTGAGACACTTTTATAAAATCTCATATTTACAGATATCTCCTGTTTCCCTAGAGAAACCTAATACACTTCCTTATTGGATATATGGTTTCCAAATATTTTCTCCCATAGCTTTCTCCAATAGGTTGTCTTTTTTTGCTTTCATGATAAAATCCTTTGATGCACATAAGTTTTTAGTTTTCATAAGGTCCCATTTATCTATTTTTTGTTGCTGTTTGTGCTTTGGATGTAAAATCTAAGAAAGCATTATCTAATACAATGACCTGACATTGCTTCCCTACATTTTCTTCTAGGAGTTTTATAGTTCTGGTTCTTGTATTCAGGTCTATGATCCATTCTGAGTTTATTTTTTTAACATGGTGTGATGTAGTGTAATGCATTTTAAAATTTTCTGATGTTAAACCACACTTTTACAACTGGGATAAATTCTATTTGATCATGGTCTATAATCCTTTTGATGTGAAGGTGGATTTGGTTTGCTCATATATTGTTGAGGATTTTTGAACCTATGTTCATAAGATACATTGGTCTGTAGTTTTCTTTTCTTATGGTATCTTTTTCTGGGTTTGATGTAAGGGTGATGATGGCTTCATGTAATGAGTTAGGAGTGTTCCCTGCTCTTCAATTTTTTTCTGAAAAGTTTGAGCACAATTGGAACTCAGTTTTTAAGAAATGTTTGGTAAAACTCACCCTGTGAAGCTATCTGGTCCTGGACTTTTCCTTAATGGGAGGTGTTTAATTACAGATTCTATCTCTTTCCCAATACTTGAATTATTGAAATCTTCTATTTCTTCTTTCGTCAATGTAGGTAGTTTGTGTGTTTCTAGGAATTTGTCCATTTCATCTAGGTTATAATTGATGTACAGTTGTGCATAACATCTCTGCATCAGTCAGGGTTCTCTAGAGAAACAGAACCAACAGGAGATATCTGTAAATATGAGATATATAAAGGTGTTTTAACCAACCGTGGGAATGGAAGAGTCTAAAATCCGTAGGACAGGCTGTGAAGCTGGTACCTCCATTGAAGTGTCTGGATGAACTTCATAGGAGAGTGCTTGCTTGTTAAAGAAACAGTGAAAGAGTCTCTCTTCTTCCTTAAAAGCCTCCAACTGATTGGATAATCTCATCATAGGAGACACACCTTAGTTGATTGCAGATGTAATCAGCCACAGATGCAATCAACTGACATGATTTAATAGCTAGCTTTCTAGTTTATCAACCAGCCATGAAATATCCTTGCAGCAATGGGCAGGCCAGTGCTTGTCTGACCAGCCAACAGCATAATCATTTGGCCAAGCTGACACTAGAGCCTAACTGTCACAGTCCACCCCCTGTCAACTTTGCAGCTATACACATCATCTAGAAACACACTTAATTTCCAAATAGAACACAATAGCAGACATGTTTTGCTTAGCAATACTCAACTGTCTTGCATATAACCAGAAACACACTACATCTCTCCTGAGTAGGGTACAATTCCTTAGGTAACATTCACTTTTTTTTTTTTATCTGATCACTTATTTTTAATTCATTTGGATAGTGACTTGGAGCAGAGTTCTGCCACAAAAGCAAAGCAAAGCAAAACAACAAAACACTTTTACATGATACATAATGGATAGAACCTCTTTGGTGAGAATACAAGAATAGGAAGGTCAACTAAGTTCTTTGAAAATAATATATTAATTTTTAAGGTATTATATGGTAAGAACATTTGCATCACTCCAGAAAAAGAAAAAAAAACTCATGCATACCATTCCCCTACCCCTCCCTCTCATTGACCACTAATATTTCCATCTACCCAACTTATTTTAACCTTTGCCCCCCATTATTTTTTTTAAATTTTTTTCAATATTTTTTACTCATCTCTCCATACCCTAGATAAAAGGAGCATCAGACACAAGGTTTTCACAATCTCACAGTCACATTGTTAAAGCTATATCATTAAATAGTTGTCTTCAAGAATCAGGGCTACTGGAACACAGCTTAACAGTTTTAGGCACTTCCCGCTAGCCACTCTAATACACCATAAAGTAAAAAAGGGATATCTATATAATGTGTAAGAATAACCTCCAGGATAACCTTTCAACTCTGTTTGAAATCTCTCAGCCACTGACATTTTATTTGTCTCATTTCTCTCTTTCCCCTTTTTTCAAGAAGACTTTCTCAATCCCTTGATACTGGGTCCTGTCTCATCCTGGGATTTCTGTCCCATGTTGCCAGGGAGATTTATACCCTGGGAGTCATGTCCCACATAGGTGGGGTGGGCAATGAGTTCCCTTGCCAAGCTGGCTTAGAGAGAGAGGCCACATATGAGTAACAAAAGAAGTTCTCTTGGGGTGACTTTTCAGCCTAATTTTAAGTAGACTTAGCCCATCCTTTGCAGGAATAAGTTTCATAGGCGTGAACCCCAAGATCGAGGGATCAGCCTATTGATTTGGTTGTCTCCACTGCTCGCAAGAGTATCAGAAATTCTCCAAATGCAGAAGTTGAATATTTCCTCCTTTCTCCCCAGTGCCCCAAGGGGCACTTCTTTGTTCACTGCCCAAATTACTCTGGAATATATTGGGGTATCATACTAGCCTAGACAAACCAATAAAGTCTCACGCCATAAACGGGATTCCAGATACTTAATACGCTCAACTAAACTGACCATACAGGCTAAATTAGGAAATGCACTCCCCAAAATATAAATTTTGCACCAAATGAACATCTCTCCCATTGGTCTCTGTATTAGCTAAGTTTCTCTAGAGAAACAGAATCATCAGGAGAGGTCTGTAAATATAAAATTTATAAAAGTTTCTCAAGCAACTGTGGGGATATAAGAGTCCAAAATCTGTAGGGCAGGCCATGAGCTGGCAACTCCAACTCAACGAACTCTGAGGAGAGGCTGGCTGGCTGAAGCAGAAGGAGTGATTGTCTTTTCTGAATCCTCCTTAAAACCCTCTGGTAATTAGATTAAGCATCACTCATTGCAGAAGACAGCAATGGATGCAGCCAACATGGTGAAGATTTAAGTCCATGAAATGTCCTCACAGGAACAGACAGGCCAGCATTTGCCTGACCAGACAGCCAGGCACCACCACCTGGCTAAGTTGACACATGAACCTAACCATCACAGTCTCACATAGAAGTTGAAGTTTTAAAATATGGACAATATCATCCTTTACCCAGTATTCTGATTTACCTTAGTCCTATCCAGATCAGCTTCTTTCATATCTCTACTCAAAGCCAGATCCCTTTTTCAACTTTTGAAATAGTTCATGTATGAAGTACTGCTGACTTTCATAGCTTCAGAACTCTTATTCTGAGTCTCAGGTGTCATGTAAACATCCAAAGTTTCTGGGAGTGACCAGGTTATAAACAAAGAGCTCACTATCTCAAAATTTAGAAATAACAGTTACAACTCCTGAATGCATTCAACTGACTGTGAGAATTCCCCAAGAGGCCATAGCTTTGGTCTGAGAAAGAGAAGGTAGTGTGGCAAGAATGGAGGCCATGGGTATTTGGCCTACCTCCTCCTGTTAATTACTTGTGAATCACAAACAATGCATATTTGCTGTTTTTGTTCCCCACCATGAGGCCTTGATAACAATTTCAGAGGAAAATAGAAAATAAATCCTGTTACATAAGATGTACTTATGGAAATGAATCACCAAATCAGGTCATGCTGTTCTTAAAATTATTTACCATAATTATTCAAGGTTCCTCAATGAGAAATGACTGTGTAGGCCAAACAAGTGGTGTGCAAGGCAGTTCATGAGGCAGGAGTTCTATAGGTGAAGTTTGCTTTATGCTGCAGTCAAGGGAAAACCCAACACTAGCTATGTAGACATGGGTTTATTTTTCTCTCTTAAAATGAAGTCTGCAGTAAGTGCTATAAGACGACTGTGCTAGCTCAACAATGGCACAGGTGGTTTAGTGCCTTACATAAGTTTCCTCCAGTAGTTAATTCTGAATTAAGGACTTGTGAACAAGTAATTTATTAAGGAAGCATTCCCAAGAAATACTGATAAAGGAGTGGGGGAAGTAGGGCAAAGACAGGTAGGAATCCAAGCAAATGTGATCTCAGGCTGAAGTTCAGATGAAAGTAGTTTCAGCATGAATTCCATACGGGAATTTTTTGGTATAATTTAAGACAGTGTTGTTCCAACCCAAGGCAAAGGAGTGGCTTTCAAAAGCCTCATGAGTAAACTCACAGATACTTCCATCTCTCTGTGCAAGAAGAAAGAGCAGCATTAGTCAACTAAGGAAAGTCCTCATAAGAAGGGTTCAAATGCTGGCTGTTGAAAACACACAGAAGATGTTGGTAGTGGTGGTGGTAGTGAGTATGTGGCACACAGAGGTGTCAAGGGATGTAGTATAAAGGAATCTAATAGGATCTAGGAAGAGCAGGTATTGTCTGCCACACCAGAAAACTTCCATCTTTCTCTCCTGTCATGTTAGTGTGTAGGCTTTTGTCTACATGTTCATCACCTCATGGTCATTGACTGCTCTACATTCATCCTCACTTCTATGGTCCAAATAGGAAAAAAGGGAGACAGTGAAAGACTGAAAGAGGGCATGACAGTAAGTAGAATGTGTCTCCTTTAAAAAAGCTTTTCTCAAACCGTTTTCAGATTATGTCTCATTGTACAGAACTATGTCAGATGACTGCCACGTCTAACTGCATGGGTGTCTGGGAATGAGTGTATTTTCCAATTGGGCACATTGCTGCTCTGTACAAAATGAGGTTCTGTTTGTGAGAAATGGGGGTGATAGTGATGGATGCTGGTAAGACAACTACAATATTTGGTACCTTCTTATTTTACAGAGAAGAAACAGAGATTGAAAAAGGTCCATAACTTGCTGATGTTGCAAGCCTGTAACCAGAGAACCAACCCTATGCTCTTAATATGCTGGGTGATGATTCATGCATTTTCCTTATGGAGTGTCTTCTGACCTAGAGACTTTTTGGACTTGGACAAACGTTCCCCCTGCTTGGCACCATGGCAGAAAATAGCTCATTGATTCTATCTCTACCAAATGAGTTTTGCTTCTATCTCAAGCATCCATTCCCCAAATTTCCAAACTCCCAGACCCCATCCCTAACTATTAAGGGAGTTGAAACAACTGAGTTTATCCTTCTTACCTGAGACCTGAGGGGAGAAGGAACCTGTTTAACATGACCTTGAGAATAGAAATATGGAAAGATGGGAGTAGGTACTTGCAGTGATTTGGAGCTCTGTGTACCTCAGAAACAAATGTTTTCACACTTAGTCCATTCCTGTGAGTGTGAAACCATTGTGAGCAGGACCTTTTGATGAGTCTGACTTCAGTTAAGGTGCAGCCCAATTCACTCAGTATGGGTCTTAATTCTATTACTGGAGTCCTTAGTAAACGGAATGAAATTCAGACAGAGAAAAAGCCATAAGGAGCAACCAGAAACTGCTGATCTCTTCAGTGGAACCCAGAAGAGATTGGAGAGGCCAGCAGAGGCTACGGTCGTATTGCAATGTTATAGAGAGGCCAAGGACCAAGGATTGCCAGCAGCCAGACCCAGCACATCAGTCTTCAGAATAAAAGCATTACCTGGATGATTCCTTGATTTGGACTTTCTTTTAGCCTCAAAACCATGTGCTAATAAATCCCCATTGTTTATGGCAACCCATTGCATGGTATTTGCTTGAGTGACCAAGTAAACTAAAACAGTCCTAGGGAAAGGGATTAGAGAATTCAGATCTATTTCTTGCTTTGATAACAAACCCACATTGATCTCTCTCATCTTTGTGAAATTATATACTGAACAGTTGGAATTTAGTAAATATTGTATTTGTTTTAAGTCCCTTGTGGATAAGGAGTATAGTACAGTCCTCTACATATAGCATGTATTTAAGGATTAACTGCTAGAAGACAAGATTTCTGGGCTGTTTAGGTAATAGTATGAGCAGATTAGAGCTTTGGGAACAAGCCTGCTCCAACCTCCACTGGAATACCCTGGCTGGGGATTTCTCTATCCACCATGAAATTTCTCAGCACATTTTGGGGCTTGTTTTATTTTGCAGAAGTAGGAATTATAGATCATTATTTTTTAGACTTAATTCAAGCTCTGCATTCTAATTAGATTAGTGATTTTCTTTCCAAATTCTCCTTGAAGCTCAACTCTTTCTTAGATTTGAATCACAGAAAATATCAGACAGATTATCTATTCCAGATATTAACATTGATAGATTGGGATATGCTTATTCTCACTTAAGAATTTCAGGATATTGAGACATTTTATGATAAAATCATTATGATTTCATATACTTAAAAATACAGTTTATACAAGAACATAAACAATGTAATTAATATATATTATTTATTAGTAATCACTTTAAGTACATAATATAAATGCATATGGTCAATAGTCATTATTTTACAAAGGGAGTGATATAGATTCTGCTTTATTTTTGTGTCTATAATAAAATTATTGACAAAGTAATGAAACCAAGATATATCGTTCTATAGCTATATGCCATAGAAACAGTAATTCTCGGCCTTTTAAAGCTCATGTTCCACCAGCAGTTATATATAATAAATCTCAGCAAATTTCCTGAAATCTTCACTTTCAAGAAAGGTCATATTTTATAAGTATTCTGTTACATTGTGTTTGTCATTTATTGTAAGTGTTAAACCTGTAAAAATTGTAGTAGACATTGTTAGGGCTTTAAAACAAGCAAAAATACTTCTTTAGTAGTTGAAAATTGTTATTATATGGTTGAGAATAAGCTTACTACTTTATTAACAAAGATTTTAGAATAAACTATCATCATCGATAGGTTTATGTAAAATTCTATAACATAAAAGGTGAATAGAGTAGAATAAATGTGCTGGCACCCAGAAATCAGGTGATAGGGGAACTAAAGCCCAGTGGATACAAGAGATATAACAAAGATACCATTGGCCAAAAGAAATGGATAAGGGACAGAAGCCAAATGGATATTTCACAGTAAGCAGGGTCATTGGGAAGCTGGACAACAAAAAAGAGTTGTATTCATGGGAAGTAAGAATTAGAAGATACTTTGTTTACGGTGACAATGAATGCCTCAAAAGTCATAAATGCTGGAAGCTGGGGTTAGAAAGACATAGCATGCTACAGATATGATGGACAGTCCATTATTGAAATTGTCATATAAATTCTGTGTCTCATTTGGGCTTTAGTAGGTTAAAGGACTTGTATCCTCACCATGGTCCTTGAATCCCAGCTTGAGAATCACTGCCCCAGAATATGATGTGGTTCAGTACCTTTTTTTTTTACATGGGCAGGTGCTGGGAATCGAACCCGGGTCCTCTGGCATGGCAGGCGAGCATTCTCACCTGCTGAGCCACCGTGGCCCTCCCAGTACCTTTTTTTAAGAAAAGTTTTAGTTTATTAGATATTCAGAATGATTCTAATTTTATGATTGAATTAAAATTGATTTCAGTTCCCAATGTAATGCCTTGGTTAAAGTAAACTCAGTATATAAAAAAATCGGAATTAAAAAAAAAACAGAGATGAAATTATTAACGTTATAAGTACTGGACTTATTTTTCCTAATTTTTTTATTATCCTTGCGTTTATGCACATTTATGTTACTTGCCTGCCCATGTAGGTGTTTGAAGTTTCACAACCCCTGAAAGTTTGAAAGGGCTGATCTGAATGTCATCTAGGGCATCTAAAAACAAACTTGGTGTTTAATTCCAGTTGAGAAATGGTCACTCTATATGGCATTTGATCTCTGTATTTTAGCAACTCTAGTGTTCAAACTTAGTGCTTGAAATCAAGGAAAACTATTGTCCTGTGTAGCTCTTTAAAATGGGCTGTTAGGACAGGTCATGGTGGCTCAGTGGCAAGAATGCTTGTCTGCCATACCAGAGGACCCAGGTTTGATTCCCGGTGCCTGCCTGTGTAAAATGGGCTGTCAAAAGAGAGACTTGGCATACGGCCTTTGCTCCTCTCTAGGTCTCTTCTGTAAATGTAGACTGAAAGTGTAAAAATGCAAATATATTAAAACTGTAGCATATATTTTTAAACTGTATGTTTTTAGAATGGTTGCAATTTTTTTTTTTACCAATACCCTGTTGATATACCAATACGTGCATTGAACATAGAGTGATCCAGAGGAAAATTTTTAAAAAAAACAGAATTGAAAGATTAGAAACATTTTCACATATAATAAGGAAAACATTTCATAGCATGTGCTCTCCATTTCCTGTAGATGTTGTCCATCTCTTCCTTTATCTCTCATCCCTCTTCAGTGGTAACTATCTGGGCTGGATCAATCACTTTCCATCACATTTTTTTGAAAGATTTTAAACATGATATTCTCATTGTTTGAATCCTCAAGGTGATCTTTTACCCGGATTAGCTCAAGCTGATTATTCTTTACTCCTATAAACACTCCAGGATTACTTTTACATTCAAATGAAAAGTGTTCGGAAGACTGCCGCTGGAGGAGAAAGAAAGCCCGCTCTGGCATCACTTTTTCACATTTATGGAGCTGAGGAAACAAGAGAGAAATCCACCAATTTGTGAGTAGGATGTACACAACCTGCTTCACCTCCTGCTAGAAACTAAAGGAGAATACTTATGCATGACTTGGTATTTCTAGAGGAAGGAAGAAGTAAGTGGAGCTTCTAAGGGAGAGGTATTTAATTGGATTCATTGCTAGACAATATACTTTGAGAGGAAGTATGGTTTACAATGATTGGATCTGGATGCAGTGTTCTGGATTTGTACCCCTATTTGCCATATACTAGCTCTAAGATCTTGAGCACATTGCTTTATTTTTCCAGTCTCAATTTTCTGGTCTAGCAAGCTTTCTAAATCAGTCAATCCTTAACTTACTCACAGCCATGTGAGTAATAATAAATGATTCTGATTTTAACTCACTAAGTTTTGGGGACGGCTTGTTACACAGCAATAACTGACTAATACAATAACTCCATCACAGAATTTAATGTGGAGATTAAATAAGACAATGCTTGTAAAACATCTAGCACACTGCTTGGTTTATAATAATAACTCAGTATGAGTCAGCTCTTATTATTGGCTAGTTATATATGCCAAACACTGTTAGGCACATTTAGGAATGTTTTGATAAGGGAGGGAAAAATAAATGCTGGTTACCATCTAGAGTTTATATTAAAGCCTTATACAATTGTATAAGTTAGTTTTATAAATTTGTGTGCTTATGTAATTTTTTATTCTTCATTAAATTCTCATCTTTCTCCCATGCCTCCAACTTTGGCTTGTTTGTTCATCAAGAAGTTTATAATACTGCCATTTATTAACTGAAGAAATTATGCAGTGAATTCTATGATCAGACTGTAGATTGTCATGTTATCTATAAAACTTAGCATACAGAAGTGTTTACAGCCCTCCTTATGGTAGGCATTGAGTGTAAAATTATTTTTGTACCCTCCTAAGAAAACATATTCTACAAAGCAAAACATCCTGGAAGAAAATAGTTGCTCCTGAAGCCAAATAGAAAGGATTTGAGATAATTCTATGTAGCAGCGCTTTCCAAACTTCAGTGCGCATATGAATTTCCTGAAAATTTGTTGGAATGCTGATCTGATTCGAGTGTAGGGAACCTGGAATTCTGAATTTCAAACAAGCTCCCAGGAGGTGCCTTGGTGCTGGTAGAAACTAGAGTTTCAGTAGCATGGCTGTACAGATCACTTTCCTACCTAACCCACCCCAGAAACAAGTTATTAATGGTAATGATGGTTTTATGAACAGTAGTACAAACTTAACTCCTGCAAAATATCTCAAACACCCAAGTCCACACAAAAGGGTAGAATCGATCATGATAGATTAAGTACATATTTCTGTTACCTCCACAGATTGCTCCTCGTTGTTGGCATGCAGCCAGAGATTTCCGTTTTTTTTAGGGCTCAGGTTCACCATCCACTTTTTACCATCAACCTCATCACCTTACAATTAAAAAAATTATCAATTGCAAAATTAAGTACTGTAGTTCATTTTAATTTAATGAATTTAACACTCTGGTAAATAGTTCAGATATCATTTAAAATAACCACAGAATTTGCACTCAAATGAAACTCCAGGGTCATTGGATAACTAAAGAGTACTTCTATATCTCCTGAAGGAGAGAGGTAAGTTTTTCATATATACTTTCTAACTGGAGAATTGTAACTCTAATGGGCATCTTTCTGCGCATCAGCTTCCCTGTCTGCATGTGGAAATCAGGAAATCACCAGTAGTTGTCTCCCAATATCCACCTGCTCTTCCTGTATAACAATAGAACATTTCCCCGCCTGCCTTGTTGTGGGTAAGTGCAGCCATGTGACGAAGTGTTAACCAATGTGGGGTGAGTGGAAATGTCAGGGGCAACTTCCAGTTTGTGCCTGTGCTGGTTTGAAAGGATATATGCCCCCTAAGAAAAGCCATGTTTTGATATAAATCCCATTTCTTAAAGGTAGAATAATCCTTATTCAATACTGTATATATGAAACTGTAATGAGATCATCTCCCTGGTTGATGTGATTTAGTCAAGGATGGTTGTTAAACTGGATTAGGGGATGACATGTCTCCACCCATTTGAGTGGGTCTTGATTAGTTTCTGAAATCCTATAAAAGGGGAAACATTTTGTAGAGGGAGACTCAGAGAGAGCAGAGGATGCTGCAGCACCACAAAGCAGAGAGTCCGCCAGCCAGTGAGCTTTGGAGATGAAGAAGGAAAACGCCTCCCGGGGAGCTTCATGAAACTGGAAGCCAGGAGAGAAAGCTAGCAGATGATGCCGTGTTCGCCATGTGCCCTTCCAGCCGGGAGAGAAGCCCTGACTGTGTTCACCATGTGCCTTCTCACTTGAGAGAGAAACCCTGAACTTCATCGGCCTTCTTGAACCAAGGTATCTTTCCCTGGATGCCTTTGATTGGACTTTTCTATAGACTTGTTTTAATTCTCGGCCTTAGAACTGTAGACTAGCAACTCATTAAATTCCCCTTGTTAAAAGCCATTCCGTTTCTGGTATATTGCATTCTGGCAGCTAGCAAACTAGAACAGTGCTGTTAAAGGGAAAGGGAACACATGCATCCGTCTTCCTCTACCAAGCTGTTTGGGACACAGTCATGGGGATGAGTAATCTTGAACCATGTAGACACTGATAGAGCCACAAAACAGAAGGAGCTGCTGCTGGGCAGAGCTGCTGTTCCAGTCCTGGCTAAGATAGAAATAAAGTTTTATATGGCTTAAGCCGTTGTTATTTTGAGTCTCTGTTACATGTATCCACACCTGTATCCTAACTATTAAAATGCAAAATGGATGAGATGGAGTAAATAAGAATCTATGACTTTCCTGTGAGCTTGGGTTGGAGAGGAACTTCTGAGACTGCTATTTCATGCCTTTTTTTTTTCCTGTAGAAGAATTTTGGATTTGTCTTTACCCCACACTTAAGAACTTAAGCACTACAGATACGCAGTCCTCAAATTACCTGAATCATTTGAGGGGATTTGAGAATCATGGTAACGGACTAACACTGTATCTGAAAGAGAATGCATAAAATACCTTTGGTGAGATACAATATTATCAAAAGATTTCTGTTCAAATATATACATAACACCAAAAACTCTCCTCCATTTTTATTAGGTATCAATAAAAGCATATTTTTTGTGGTTTTGAGAAAGGTGTCCAAAATTTGTGAATCTGCTCTTATGAGCTCCTTAACACAGTTGCCATTAAAATATTTAAAATATCGCTCATACCGTGGATCTATATTATACTAGCAGTTATACTTTGGTACTTTTTCTTGGACTTTGTTCATCAAGATGAGGCTGGAAATTTTTAGTGGATAAATTAGTGAGAGCAAATACATGTGGTCCTTCCTTCCATCTTTCGCAACAGATACCACTTCTCAATATCAGCATCTTCTCTGATGAAACCTGACAAAGCTTCAGCATCCTTCTCAACATGGTATTATTCAGACATCCACTGCCAAAGCACTGAATTAGCACACAGCATAAAATCTATTTGCCATGTCTGATTAATCCATTATTTATGGTTTGGCAGATTTATTTTTTATTATTTTTATTTTACTTGAATCATTGCATCATTATAGAAAAAAATAAATATTTTACCTTTCTGTTGGTTTTCTCTTAAGTCTTGAATATGGACCTCACCGTGTTCCCCATCAACAGCAAAACTGATGAACCGATCATTGTACGTATACAGGTAAGCATGTCGTTCTGTAATAGGTGAAGTTGCTCCTGATAAGAATTCAAAAAATTTGTTTCCATGGACAATTATTTCACAAACTCTTTTCTTTTTTACCCTTCCTCAAAGGATTTTTTTGTTTTTTGTTTTGCAGTTAGCACAGCACTTTGTCATTGTTAGTGTTTTGTTCTTTTAGGAGTTAGATGACACACCTTTATGCCATTCAAAGGTTGAGGTATTAAATTTGAATGGGACTAAGGGTGCCGGCCTTGTGAAGGCCATGGTTGTGTGCTTATAGGAGGGGCTCCAAGTGGTCTAAGAAACTGGGCAAGAAGAGACTGTGTTTTGATGGACATAGATAAATGAATACCCATCTCTAAGGTACAGAGTGACTCAGAGTCTTCAGACAGTTCTGGGGAATGCAGGTGTGAGCCTCATTCTATCTTCTAAATAATACGGACATTAAATCACGGAACACAAAGAAAATTATAATCTTTTTAAAAATGATATGCTGGGATAAACTGAAGCAAATTTGGGGACTACCAATATAAGGCTGGAGAAAAAAAATCATTACATTTTCTTTACATTACAGAATTATGTTAAGAAAAATAATATAGAAATATTAAGGAGAATATTAAATATTGAATTTGTGTATGAACTTTTAATTGAAATTATTTAAAAATACTTCATGAGAAATGTCCGCATGCTTCTCGTAACTTAAGATGTTTATATTAGGAATAGAGCGTGTAATTCCTGATAGTTTCTAATGATGACCTCTTCAATTCTTGACAGTCACCATGTACTTGGAACTTTGCACAAATAGTAGATAAAATTTAAAGCTATCTTAACAATTATTGAAAATGTGTTAACAGTTGAAGTTATATTTTTAAAATATAACAGCTTTCTTTTGATTGTCAAAATGTTGAAATTTCTTGGGTTAACGGGTTTTTCTCAAGGGATAACTCCCCAATCCCACCCCCAGGGATAAGGCATATGAAATTCTAATCCATAGTAGCATTTTAAAATAATGATGGTGTGCTAAACTGCAGAATGCATCTAGTTTGCCTACCACTAAATGGGCACATCAGTGGCAAATGGACAGACATTTCTAATACATGCTAACACAGACTTGGTGTTAGCACTTGCCAGGCTCTTGTGTCTTACCTCCTGCTTACCCCCACTGCACCTCTGCTACTAGTCATACCTGTGACTTTTCCTGTTTTGGTTTGTGACGGGCTCTCAAGTATGTTAAAGGCGAGGGCGGGCTCCACAGCAGGCTGTTTAAGGACTGGCTCCTGCTGATAGGCAGCGAGTACTGGATGCTGCTCCCTGTGCTGGTTGCCTACAGAAAAGGAGTAGGGGTAGGGCTGGACAGTCAGCTCCCAGTCTGCACAAAACACCCTCTGAGAATCTCCAGTTGAGGCTGCTGCTGCCTGGGGTGATTGACCCCAGGGCTTCGGTCTGAAGAGATCAAGGCTACCTGGCACACTTACAACCCAGTTAAGGCACACCCATAGGAGACCAGGAGGAAAAGGAACTAGTCACTTAGGTCTCAACACCCAAGAGTCAACCACTAATAACATTTTCATTTACTTCCTTTAAACTTAAGGAAAAAATCACTTAAAAATATAACTGTAAATGTCCTGTATATATAATTTTATATATTCTGTTTTCACTTAACATTAAACCATTTCACCATGCTATTAAAAACTCTTTATATGCCCTTTTTTCAATGACTAACAAACTAGTCCACTATCTTTAGTCTCTCCAAGAGGAAAGTTTGGGTGAGGAATAAAAATTATACATCTAGATGTGAAAAATCAAGTCAAATATATGTCCATCACTTTATTTAAAGAATTGCCACAAAGTATATACTTCCCCTTACCTGTTTTTGGTGGATGCCTATTGGTAGTTTTTTTACTAAAGTAACAGATCTTTTTTTTGATGATGTGGGAGCGTAGCTTCATATGGTATACCTGGCAAACTTCTTTAGCCGTCCGTTGGGATTCTAAATGATTGAAAGAAAATTGTGATCCTGTTTCATTCCATCTATCCTCATCCTTTTACAAATCCTAAGTATAGCAGACCAAGAAAGCAAGTCCAGGTCCAAGGTCTCATCAGAAACACTTGAGGTAAGTTGTTAGAAAATTCAGAGTTCTTTGGATTGTGGACACATAATGTAGGGCATATATTGTATATATGTTGTACTTTCCATGGGAATTAGGGAGCACTCCATAGCAAAAATTAGTAATTTCATAGCGAAACAAGAAAATTCATACCACATGAAATAAATAAAGACCTTATATTGGTTCCAACCAAGATTTAAATGTCAAATGAGTTTAGGCCATATTTTGTTGTTAAATGAATTATAAAAAAACTTTAGGTTTTAAAAAAGTTTTGGTTTTCAGAATTGCATATAAAGGGTTGTGGACTGTCACCCAAGATATTTCAATCTTTGCCTAACTGAGGGGAGACTCTGATAGTCATATGAAATCTGCAATCCTTCCTACTCACATGTAATATATTTTTAATAATTTCAGAGGGATAGCTGTGGTCTATAAAAGTTATTGATATTAAAAATAGCTACAGTAGGTCGAGCACTGTGCTGATAATTTTACATTTATTTCATTTAATCTTCACAATAATCTTTCAAGGTTGCCATTACTATCCCCATTTTATAGATGATAGCTGAGGCTCCTAGGAGTCAGGACACTTGCCCAAGGTCATAGGGTTAGTGAGAAGTTGTGACTCAAGTGTGAATAATATTGAGGCTACTTTTTTCCCACTCTTCTCATTTAAGAAAATACTACATTGCAATTTGAGGAACTATCAAAAGGCAAATTCAAATTAGATCACTTGAAGTAAAAAAGTTAACCAAAGAACAGTTCTTGGTCAGCCAAAGTAAACTTTTAATTTTAAATAGAAAATTTAATTTTCTAGTTGAAAATCATGAAATCATAAAAAGTCAAGTCTACTAGGAAAGAAAATTGAATACTTGAGTCAGGATCTCAATTTTTAACATTATGGTAAATGAACCATTAAGCAATATATGTAATATAACCAAATTTCAATTATTTACAGTAATTCAGAATATGAAAATAATTATTTGTGACTTTGGGATCCATTCTATGATTTTTTTTCCCTAGAAGATTTGCCTTTTTAATGTTATGTCTTTCAACTGAAGTAGAATAAATCTTATTAGGTACTATTTTGAACCTTCTAAACCTTGCCCCCAATTCAGGGAGACGACAGCTACCTTGTATTATTTTCTACTGTCTAAGCAGAAAACCACTTACACCCACCCCGGAACACCCTAACAGTGCCTCAACATCAGTAACACCCTTCAGGCCAAATACAATACGTCTGCTGGGTGGGTCTGTTTCAAAGCTCCCGTATAGTGACCTTGTCTAGACCTGTAAATTAAGGAGGCTGAAATGTTAGGAAGGGGAAGGAGTTGATAGATGTGGAGGAGAGGAAGTGGGAGGGGAAGATGGCCTAACCCTGGGAGTGGCATCCTAGAAACTGGGAGGGGATTTCCTCCAGGTCATCAAGTCCTCTACCCTGTTGGTACAGAAATGCTGTGCAGGTAACCAGAACGCGTGTGGGACCTGATGGTATGGACACCCGTAGAGGTGGACACTGAGTCATGTGGCTTGGTGAGCCGAGGATCTGTGTCAGATCCTAGTATCCAGAGGGAGGGGAAGGGGACAGAAATAAACAAACTTGCTTGTTGCTTGAGGGCTCTGAGCAGAAGACTTTTAGAAAATAAATATGTGACATTTTTTGTACCATGAGTTTTGAGTAGTGGTTACATGTTTCACAACTATCTATTGGGTTTTTGACTAGTGGTATTCAAAGTATTATGATTTTAGTATTAAAATTGAACCAATGTTATTGGAAAGGAAAATCTGCTAAGGGACAATAAAAATAATGTGATGCATTCCAAAGCCATATACTGGCATACCTCATCTTATTGTACTTTGCTTTATTGTGCTTCGAGATATTGCATTTTTTACAAATTGAAGGTTTGTGGCAACCCTGTGTTGAATGAGTCTGTCAGTGCCAATTTTCCAACAGCATATGCTCACTTCGTGTCTCTGTGTCACATTTTATTTAAGGTATGTACATTTTTTTAGACCTAATGCTATTGCACACATAATAGACTAAGTATAGTGTACAAATAACTTTTATAGGTACTGGGAAACCAAAAAATTCATGTGACGCTTTATATTGGGATATTTGCTTATTGCAATGGTCTGGAATAAGAACCACAATATCTCCAAGGTATACCTGTAAATGATTTGAAGATTATTTTTATCACTGTTCCTATAAATGTTGTAAATATGCAGATAGAGCCAGTGCATTCTTTAAAAAGGGGTTACATTTTAACATTTAATCTGTATCGGTGCTAGTTGAGAAAACTCATTCCAATATCTATGAAGAGCCCACATGTCCAGGTCAAAGAAAATAAACCCTTTATTTAGAAGGAATTTTGGTACCCACTGAGTCATAATTTCTTCACAGAACATTTTGACCCAGCTACAAGTAAAAGGATTAATTTAACTGAGATTTCCTGGCCACAGTCAAATAGTCTTTTCTCTAATTATCAAAGAACAGTGTGGGTGGGCAAGAGACTCAGGGAAGACAGAAAGGAGCAGAAAAATGATGCTCTTCAACATTGCTTTTTCTCTTAGCATTACAGATGTTCAGGGAAATGGAGGGGAACACAAAGGAATGTCAGTATATTCAGAGGGTATGCCGGTATATTCGGTGGCTGACATTCATCTGGGGTAGTTTCGACATTAAGACCATCCTGGCCATTGAGTGGGTTCTTGAGGGATTTGCTGACTGTCAGACAACAGGCCTATGTACTCTTCTTCTTTCTGGACGCTAGTCCTTTTTCTCACTGGACCCCACAGCAGAAGAGACTCAAGTGCTAGTGGTTAGAGGGCAAAGGGATCTGGCAGGTGAGTGGGCAGAGGCGTGAGTACGTACCGTGCTCTTCTACTTGATAAGAAACAGTGTCATCAGAACCCAGCTATGTCATAGTTTACTGCTTAACCCACACCTCTCTTTCTCAAAGCCCATCTCTTGGGCTCACATTACCATTTTAAAGACCCCCTTTCCAGCCTCCACCATCATTCCTTATCCTCTTTTCTTGTCAGCCTGTGAGGACTCTATTAACTTTCTTTTGTGTTACTGCTTCCATATGAAAAACAGGAATATGAATTTGCATGACTCTTCCTTAGAACAGATCATTTTGAAGATCAAAGTGGTATTGTAGCCCTGTCATCTCAGAGCTGTGAGTGCTACTTGATTTTATTTTACAATCCAACTTATTTCAAACCTCTTGAGTTTGCAGTTGGATAGATGAACATCATTTGGTCAGTTCTGCTTTATTTGGGGCCTGGATGAGTCAAGTGTCATCGCTTGTTATTCTCTCCTTTATCAGAAGTGGCAAGTCAAGGTCATATGATATACCAAAGGCCTTAATAAATATTTGTTGAATGAAAGTGGATCAGTTTAAATTTTGTTAGTAAATCTGGGAGAAGGGTTTTGAGATTTGGGATTCAGTTGCAGGAAGTGTTGGGAAAGAGAAGGTGCTGATATGAAAGACTGTAATTAAGTTTATTGCTATTAGCAGCTTTAAATTATATGAGCTATTTCCATCCTGTGAGGTATCAAAAAAGCAAAAATTAACTAGACCCAGGCTGTTTAAATCATACTTATGAGTCATCCTTTTCAATTTCAGTTCTTGTATTCTCAGTAACTTTTTTTTTTTTTTTTAACATGGGCAGGCACCGGGAATCGAACCCGGGTCCTCTGGCATTGCAGGCAAGGATTCCTGACTGCTAAGCCACCGTGGCCCATCCCTCAGTAACTTTTGGTAAGGTAGCCTATATGAAGATAGGAATGCTTAAGAATTGATAACAGATAAAAATAAAATGCAAAACAATCAGAAATGCGTAAATCCTTACTTCTCAGCTTGGGAGATTTTGCTGGGATTTTGCCTGTTGAATTGTTCAGCTTTGCTGGTGATATTTTGGTGGTTGATTTAGGCTTCATTTTGGGTTTCATGGTTCAAGCTTCTGTTGGATTAAAATATAAATTCAGTTCTCTTAGCTTGCAAATAAATAGAAACAACTGTAGTTAAATCAATATAAATTTGATAACATAATCAAATAGAGCAAATAGCTATCTCAGTAAAATTTTAAAATAGTATGTGGAGTATAGTCCAAGAACAAAAAGAGCTGCAAAAAATCTTAAACTTTACTTAGTGGGCTTATTGTTAGTGCTAATGTTAGTGTTCTAATTCTGAGTCTGTTGTGTTAGATTAAAAGAGCAAATAAATAGATGTATTGATGTTATAGGATTTTCACAGTAGGGGGAAAGAGATACAAATACAAAACAAAAATAGGTAAGTTGAGCATGTAACACCCTGTTGTGCCAGAAAGCAGTGAGTCGCTCAAAATTAATACTGAGCCACCTTTAAGGATCTTCCACAGGCCAAATTTGCATTTGGCATTAAAACTTAAGCATTAAAAAAGATAACTGATTATAAAGCATTTGATGAAAAAAAGAAACCCACAAGTCCATAGCAGTTCTCAAAGATGAATGAATGAATGAATGAAGAGAGAACCTAAGCATTACAGAAGGAATGATAGAATTGGAAAAGTCACCACTTTGCAACCTTCGATTAATACTAGATTCAGGCAAGGATCATCAATGGATGCCAAAACCATTGGGTGAGTGAGTGCTGGGGAACAGAATATTCACATTATACTCTACTATCACCCACTGATCACTTACTAATTGGAAGAGGGAAAAATGTACACACAGAAATTTGGCAATTTCCACCTTAACCTAAGTGATCAGGCTCAGTATCATTAAGAGTGTTACACCTGGAAACCATGGCCTCCTGATGTGGGGCCATTTGAAGTTTACAGTGTCACTGTTCTCGTTATACATGTTTAGCCTGAATCTGAACAAGCCTGTAGGGATGGATAAACACTTTTTTGTAAAGGGCCCAAAAGTAAATCTTTTAGTTTTTGTGGGCCACATAAAATCTCTGTATTATAGTCTTCTTTGTGTGTTTTTTTTTTTTTTACAACCCTTAAAAAGTTTAAAATCCATTCTTAGCTCAAGGACTATGAAAAAACAGCCAGGGACAGAATTTGATCCAAAGGCTGTAGTTTGGCCATCTTTATCTAGAACTCCCTTTGTGAAACCATTTTTAGGCATTCAAGACATGTAACATCCCTATGATATCGACAATGTTTCACAAATATATTTTTGTAAATGTTTATGATTATGTTTCTCACATATGCATAGATGCCTCCTCTGCTATAAATTGCAGAAAACTCCATATTGTTTCAATTTGGTCCTGTAACCCAGCATGGTCATTAATGTGTGGCAAGGTTGCTTTGGTTTGTAGAAGGAGCAGAGCTTCTTTTCCAGTCCCAAACTTTCTCCTACTGTCTGAAAGTCTACCAATAGGTACTGCTTCTTTTGTTAAGCATTGCCCTTTTTATTTGCTATTATTAAAACAAAAATTTAAATCATTCCAGGATTACCATTTAAATCTCTTAAATTTTGTGTGAATCAGCTTTTCTGACAGGGCAAGAAGGAAGTGTTGCATTCTTGGTTAAGAGACATCATTGGAAGATAATGAGTCAGTCCCTGGGCAGTTCCTTAGAGGCTAAAATTCCAAATCACTTATCTCATCAGGTGGAGCTATCATCTTACAGGCAGGCAGCCTATGTTCTAGCCAGTCACAATGAGCAAAATCCCTTAATGGCGGGGCAGTTGGGAACTCCATTTTGCTAAGGGAGTGAATATTATTCTCATACATCTTGAGGACCTTATATCAGTTCTCACCTTCTTTTTCTGATCCTCCTACCTTTATTGACCAAGAGCACCTAGAAACAAAGAACCTTAGACATCAATTTACTGAGCCGCTTGCTCAACACCTGAGTGGAATGAGAGACTTTGAAAGGTTAAGTATCTTGCCCAGAACCCCCAAAAGCAGAACTGGAGCCTGAACCTCGTCTCTTGACCCGTGCCTTGGACCTCTCCCCACTATTTTCCCCCAAAACTGGAAGAAAACATCAGCGTTGGGACTTTAACCTCAAATGCTCAGCCTTTGTTTATGCAAAAAAGTATCCATCTTTTCAAAGTGGAAATACAAAAGTTTAAAAAGCACATGAAAAGATGTGCAACGTCACTAGCTATTAGGGAAATGCAAATCAAAAGCACGGTGAGATATCATTTCACACCTACTAAAATAGACACAATGAAAAAATACAGAAAAGTATAAGAGGTGGAAAGAATGTGGAGAAACAGGAACATTCACGCACAGCTGGTAGGAATGTAAAATGGGACAGCTGCTGTGGAAGACAGCGTGGCAGGTCCTCAGGAGGCTAAGTATAGAACTGCTGTGTGATGCAGCAAACTCACTACTAGGTATATACCCAGAGGAACTGAAAGCAGGGACACGAACAGGCATTTGTACTCCGATGTTCACAGTGGCATTATTCAAATTTCCAAAAGATGAAAGCAACCCAAGTGTCCATCAATGGATGAATGGATAGAAAAATGTGGTACATACATACAATGGCTGTGAAGGATTGAAGTCTTGATACACGTGACAACATGGATGAACCCTGAAGACATCATGTTAAGTGAGATAAGCCAAATACAAAAGGACAAATATTGTATGATCTCAGTAATATGAGCTAATTATAATAAGCAAGCTTGTAGACTTAAAATCAAGAATTCAGGTTACCAGAGATAGAATGAGGGTAGAAAATGGGAATCCAATGCTTCATTTATGCAGAATTTTTAATCAAGTTTTTTGTAGATATTTAGAAATAGATAGAGGTGGCAGTAGCACATTATTGTGAGTATAATTAACAGTGATGAATTATTTGTGTGAATGTGGTTGAAAGGGGAAGTTTAGGGTTGTGTATGTCATTAGAAGGAAAGTTAGAGAATAAAACATGGGGCCGTATAACGTAGGGAACTTTCTTGTGGGCTATAGTTAATAGTACAAATATAAGAATGCTTTTATGAACGGGAAGAAATGTCCATTACTATTACAAGGTGTTAATAGTAGTGGTAATGCGAAAAAAAAACACCCACCAACTAAAGCAAACTATGAAGTACAGTTAACAGTAATATTTTAATATTCTTTCATCAGTTGCAACAAAGTTACCACACCAATGCTAAGTGTCAATGATACAGAGGCATAAGAGGTATGAGATTTTTCTGTCTGGAGTAATAAGAATATTCTAAATTGATTGTGATGATAAACATACAACTCTGTGAATATACTGCAAGCCATGGATTGTATACCTTGGATAGATTGGTATGTGAATATATCTCAATAAAACGGCTTTTTAAAAAAAAAATGTAGTTGTCTTACTACTATGAAATAAAGTTCTGAGTATAACATCAATTTGTAATCATAAAGTGTGTAATAATGCAGTTAGGTAACCCTATCGTACTTTAAATTGTACAGAAAATATTTCAGCTAGTACCCTACATACAATAGACACTCAGGTAATACTACTGATAACAGAAAAATTGCATTGTTATTTAAATTCTTTTTTGCTTTTATCCAAGGATCTTTTATCTTAGAAAGAGATTCACTCCAACATAAAATATTGCGGGTGTGCGAGGTTAGTTCAGTGGAGAATTCTTGCTTCCCATGTGGGGAGACCTGGCTTCGATTCCTGGCCCACACACTTCCCAAACAAACAAAGAAAGCAACGAAAGCAAACAATCAAACAAAAAAAGTTCAACAAATGGTGCAGCAATAACAGGATACTCACATGGAAAAAGAATGAAATGTGACCCTGCCATACAACATATAATATATATATTGATATTTATTTATTTTACACTAAAGAATAAATCTGGGAAATGTTTCAATCTATATGCCACTTCACATTAGCATAGTAAAGGTATTGGTAAGTCCTTCATTGAAGAATCATGAGTAGTTTTGTTTAACTAATTATTTCCAGTAATTATATGATCTTGTAACCTTGTTTCCCTTAGAACACCTCCATGGGCTAGATTGAGAGAATACACTTGGAGGAACTCTGCTCTATATTAACATGAGCTTGCATAGTTGAACAAAGTAAATAAATTTAAAATTTCACCATTATCATGGAGTCATTGACACAGAGAATGTCACAGCAGCTTTTTTAGAATTATGTAATGCCAAAAGTATAATCAGGAAATATTTTCAAATTCTATTCCAAAAAAATAAGCATTTTCTTCAAACAACCCACACATCTTATACCTTAATATATACGCTCTTTTCACCATTTTGCATACTTAAAATTTACTCTTCACTCTCCTATTGTTAAATCAGTAATATTTCAGAATATATGGCAATATAAACTTCACTGTTACTTTTTTTCTGCTTCTTCCAATGATACATGGCAAATATTTTACGTTATGGTTATAATACTCACCTAGATTGTAATTTGAAGGGCTGTTCTCTGATGATATGGTTTCCTGTAGTTAATATTTGGTAGTAGTAATGCCACTGGAAGTTACTTTCCAATTTTACTTTTATATCCACACACATGGATTAGGCAATATTTAGTGACAGCTTTTGATAAATGAGTAATCAGAGCATTGAATGAATTAAAACATGTGGGGGCATATCTTATTCCTATAGTCAGATCCTTAACAGAACTCTCAGTTTGTTTATTTGCGCTGTAGCACTTTGAATGAGTTATACTTAGTCAATCATTACTTATTATAAAACCTCTGTGATGTGGACTTTATTACTCAATAGGGACTCTACAAGGGCCCAGATAATTTAAATGTTTCTCTTTTTTACAGAAAGTTTGAAACTTTTTAAATGATACCTATGCCCTTAGGAAATTTGTAAATGACAGGAAAGCACATATTCTGTACATCCTGACATTCTTTTTTCTATGCAGAAATATTGCACACATACACATCTCTTTTTTTACTAAAAAATCGAATCATATTGCAAATAATAGTTTGCAAGCTGCCTTTACATTTTCTGATTAACACTGTATCACGAACATTTCCACGTCAGAAAAAAACATTATTTTACTAGTAGCATTATGCTACTGTTATGCTATAATAGTAGTGTTATGCTACTCTTATAATTATGCAATTATTCTAAATAGCATTCAAACATATGACTATACCATAACCAGTCTTTTATTGGTCAACATTTTGGCTGTTTCCAATTTTTTCTTTTCTTTTTTCCTAATGACCAATGTTGCAATTGACAACTCTCTCTCCCTCTCTCTTCCATCTCTCTCTCTCTCTCTCTCTCTCTCTCTCTCTCTCTCTCTCTCTCTGTTGTGATTCTGGAAAACCTTTATACATTTATTGGTAGGGTAAATTCCTAGTAGTCTGATTGCTGAATCAAAAAATACATGCATCATATTGATAAATATTGCCCAATTGACTCCTGGAAGGTTTCTTTCAATTTATAATTCCATCAAGAACCCATGTTAGTGCCCTTTTCTCCACATCTTAGCAGCAGTAGGTGTCATCATCTAAAATGTTTGCCTTTCTAAAAAGTGGAAAAATCTTATGTTTTGAATTTTGTTTCTTTAGTTATTTTGTGAGATTGAGCATTTAAAAAACATATTCGTGGCCAACTTCTGTAAATTATTCGTTTTTATGAACTGTTTTAAATTAAGAAATTTACCCTGGTCTGTGATGTGAATTGCAACTTTTTCCCTTGTCTTTTTTTTTTTTCTGAACTTATCCTTGTAGAGGTATCCAAGAAACAGGATATTCAGGTTTTATTTGCTTTGCTGTTATTACTGATTTACCTGGGGCACTTATGTGTAATCTTATCACATTCATAGTCATTGTTAGTGACTCACACCTCTACTTTCACATATACTTTTTTCTTAGCAATTTATCCCTCTTAGATATGTGTTACCTCGTCGTGGTTACTATTCCAAAAACCATCAGGAATTCCCTGACGTGCAGTAAATCCATCTCCTTCTTGGAGTGTGCTGCCCAGGTCTTCTTTGTCTTTTTTTCAGCTAGAGAGGTTTTCTTCATCAGTATGATGTCCTATGACTGCTACATTGCCACCCCTTGCACTAGGGGGTTAGTGTCACCTCAGGTTTGTGCCTGCAGATGTCATTGGACTCTTAGCTCAAGGGACTGGTCATGCCACTCTTCACACAGGGAATATATTCAGGTTCCTTTCCTTGGTTCCAATGTGATATGTCAGATCTCGTGTAACAATTGTATAGATCCTAAGGGTCTCGTCCTCTGATGTGTACTTTGTTGAATATGTGCTCCTTGACGTAGGTACATTAATAAATTCATCATGGTTTGTCTTTTTTTTTTCTTTATTAGAGAAGTTGTAGGTTTACAGAACAATTATGGATAAAAAAGGAGACTCCCATATACCACCCTTTTATTAATGCTGTACATTGTGGTGAAACATTTGTTACGATCGATGACAAAGCACATTTTTATAATTGAACTATGAACTGTAGTCCCTGATTTAACTTAGGTTCACTGTTTGTGTAGTGTAGTTCTAAGTCTTGAAAAGATATTTCTCCAAAGAAGATAAACAAATGGCCAGAAAGCACATGAAAAGATACTCAACATCATTAGCTATTAAGGAAATGTCAAAACTACAATGAGACACCATTTTAGATCCATTAGAATGGCTGCTATTAAAAAAAAGGAAAATAACAAGTGTTAGAGAGGATGCAGAAAAAGAAGAACACACATTCATTGCTGGTGGCAGTGTAAAATGGTGCAACCACTGCAGAAAACAGTTTGGCAATTCTCAGAATTACCATATGACCCATCAATCCCATTTCTAGATATATGCCCGAAAGAATTGAAAGCAGGGACTCAGATATTTGCACATCGATGTTCATAGCAGGATTGCTCAATATTGCCAAAAGATGGAAGCAACCGGAGTGTCCATCAATGGTGAACAGATAAAATGTGGTATATACATGCAATGGGGTATTAGTCAGCTATAAAAAGGACTGAGGTTCTGACACATGTGGGAACATGGATGAAACTTGAAGACATCATGTTGAATGAAATAAGCCAAATATAAAAGGACAAATTGTGCATGATCTCATTGATTTGAAATAATTTGGATAAGCAGACTCTTAGAAACAGGATGTAGAATGTAGGTTATCAGGGTTGGGGTAGGGATAGGGAGTGGGAAGTTAAGGCTCAAAATGTATGGGGTCTCTACTTGGAATGGTGCGAATATTTGTGTAATGTACGGTGGTGATGTTAACATAACATTGTGAGTGTAATTAACAGCACTGAAATATATATCTTAATGTAATTAAAAGGAGCTATGTTAGATTGTACATATGGCAATAGAATAAACATTTTTAAAGGTCCTTAGTGCCAGGAGTGCAAAGGTAGTTCAAGGGTAGAATTCTCGCCGGCAATGTGGGAGACCGGGGTTCAATTCCTGACCCATGCACTTCCAAAAACAAATAGACAAGCAAAACAAACAAAGGAAAAAAAACATAAAAAATTCAATAAGTTGTGCTACAATAATGGGATATTCACATGGAAAAAGAAAGAAATGTGACCCCCACCATACAGCACACACACAAAAAAGTAAAAAAATCCTTAGTGTCATTTATCTTTAGATTTTGTTAATGTCATTTTTGGGCACAAAGAAGTTTTCAAATTTTAGGTGGTAAAATTTAATCAATATTTTCTTTTGGAACATCTGGATTTTGTATCCTGCTTCAAAAGACTGACTCTGCTTTAAAGATTGTAGTAAATTTACTTATACTATTTTCTAAAACATCATGTTCAATATTTTATGTCCAAACTTTGATTGATCCACTATTAATTTTTATATAAATAGTAAGTTACAGATTTTCTAACAAACATATTTGTAGCACAATTTAGAGAGAGTTGTGTTTCATATGCTCTGTTGGGACCAGACTACAATGGGCTTGTGAATGCTACAGTATGGATTTTGAATTTTATTCTATAGTCAACAGGCTCTTTTTTTGTTTGTTTTTAAAATTTTTGTTGTGGTAACATCTGCTCAACACAAAATTTCCCATTTTAACTACTATCATGCATATAATTCAGTGCTATTAAGTTCATAATCTTGTCCTACCAACATGAACACCCATTACTAAATTTTTCATCATCCAAACAGAAACTCTGTACCCACCAAGTAATAACCCCCTGTTCTAGTTTGCTAGCTGCCAGAATGCAATACAGCAGAAATGGAATGGCATTTAAAAGGGGGAATTTAATGAGTTGCTAGTTTACAGTTCTGAGGCTGAGAAAATGCCCCAATTAAAACAAGTCTATAGAAATGTCCAATCAAAGGCATCCAGGGAAAGATACCTTGGTTCAAGAAGGCCGATGAAGTTCAGGTTTTCTCTCTCAAGTGAGAAGGCTCATGGCGAATGCAGTCAGAGTTCCTCTCTTGGCTGAAAGGGCACATGGCGAACACGGCATCATCTGCTAGCTTTCTCTCCTGGCTTCCGTTTTCATGAAGCTCCCTGGGAGGCACTTTCCTTCTTCATCTACAAAGGTTACTGGCTGGTGAACTCTCTGCTTCGTGGTGCTGCAGCATTCTCTGCTCTCTCTGAATCTCTCATTCTCCAAAATATTTCCTGTTTTATAGGACTCCAATAAACCAATCAAGACCCACCCAAATGGGTGGAGACATGTCATCCCTTAATCCAGTTTAACAACCACTCTTGACTAAATCACATCATCCAGGGAGATGATCCGATCACAGTTTCAAACATACATATTGAACAGAGACCATTCTACCCTTATGAAATGGGATTTATATTCAAACATGGCTTTTCTTAGAGAGCATACTTCCTTTCAAACCAGCACACTCCCCTTTCCATCCCTCAGTACCTAGTCCCTGGTAACATTTAACCCACTCTCTGCATCTATGTATTTGCCTATTCTAGGTGTTTTATATAAGTGGAATCGTACTGTATTTTTCCTTTTGTGTCTGGCTTATTGCATTCAATATTAGAGTAAAAGATTTGTTCACATTGTAAAATGTATCAGAACTTGTTCTTTTTTATGGCTGGATAATATTCCATTGTATGTATACAATAACTAGCACAAAGTTGATGGGACTAATAAGCAGTAAGTAAAGGTAATGCCAAAGGCATTTCATAGTCTTTTGGTATTAGAATGGAAAAAGACCCAGCAATCCCAGCTCCAGCTCTGCTAAGTCAAATGGTAGCTGAGTTGTTGAGTCAGGATTAATGTCCAAGTCTTTTCACTCCCAGCTTTTTTGGGGAGGTGCGGTGGGCGCAGGGATGGCTCCGTCCTCCACATTTCTTTTTGGAAGTGAGTGTACCAGCTCTGCACTGAGGCAGGAGGGGAACAGAGGAAAGTGAAAGGGGTGCCAGTGGTTATTGACAGGAGACCCAGTGGGAAGTAGTACATTGATAGGGAGCGATAATGAGCTCGATATGGGCAGATTGAGTTTGAAGTACTGATGAACAGTTACATGGAAATTCAGCATGAAGTGTAGCCGGGTTGGGGATGAGAGAGGTCAGAATAAGCTACATGGATATATGGTTCTTTTGTAAAGATGTGAGAGTTGATGGCGTGGGAGCAAATGAGATTGTCTCAACTGAGCGTAGAAAAGGAAGAGAAAGCTGTGGAGAGATGGAACTCTGGGGAATGTTACATTTAAGGGGTAAGAGAAGAAAAGGAGTTAGCAAAGAAGACCAGAGTAGGAAGCAAATAAAAGAAGAGTCCATATTATGAAGGCTAAGAGAGAAGGCAATCTCAAAAAGCAGGAGCAGTCAGCAATGAGTATTATAGTGAGCCAGCTGGAGATTAGCGACGTTGGAGAGAGTCCTGTAAACATGGTGGGAATCTCAGAGGACCTTCAGTGGACCACACAGAGTGGAGAAGGAGGAAGTGAGTTTTTTTTTTTCAAGAAGTTTAGTAATGAAAGGAAACAGAGAGAGAATGTTACCTTGACTGAGTAGCATGGGGATAAGATGATGTCACTTACTAGTTAGGCGATCTTGGCTAAGTTACTCAAGATCTCTAAAACCACAGTTTCCTCATAATAATATTAAATAATTGGTTTGTTGTGTGAATTAAACGAGATGGTTTATTTTAAGCACTTAGTACACTAGCAGGCACATCGTAGGAACTCAGTACATGTTTATTGTTGTTATTGTTGTTTTTTATTGGCACATGGGGCTTGGTACAGTGCGGAAAGTAAAAGAGAAAACTCATACAGCAAAGTCCTAGTGTACACAGAGTAGAAGTGGGGATTAGTTAGTTTAATCACATTACTTTCTTCCCACGACCTAAATATCATATTCAAGAAAGCTACAGGAATTTATAGAGCTCGGCTTTGTAGTTGATCTCCAGCAGTGTTTAGCTACTTGGGAGCAATAACAGATAAATCAGACTGTCAATTTATTCAGGATTGAGGGTTGGCAAGATATGAGTGACCAGAAATTAGAAAAAAACTAGTGAAAACATTGAACTGATTTACTTTGAAGTGAGTGCAAAGAAGGGAAACCAATTAAATCTGGAGAGGGTGATGGGTCAAGAAACCAATGAGGCCAGTGCTGTGCCAAGAACTAAAAGTCAAAAGGAGAAAAAGAATATGTTTGTAGAAAGAACAGATGGAGGAGAAGTAGAAAGATGGGAGGTTGTTGGGTACATTGGAATTCCAGTGTTCCCTAGCTTGGAGGAGAAGTCCTGGTGATAATGGTGTTCAGGATAAGGTTTTGTGAGTGAGTGTGAGGAATGTTAGTCATAAAAATAGGCACTGCAGTCTCCAAGGTTGACAACAGAGGCTGCACAGAGCAGAAAAGGGTGTCAGTGCCTCTGGTAACAGAATGGAAGGAAGTTAGCATAGCTGGGCTCAGGATTGAGATTAGAAAGGACAGTAGAAATGAGAAAGTGTCACCTTCTCTCCTGGCCCTGGGAAACAGGCACACAAAGAAAATGGGTTTTGAGAAAAGTGATGCCACCATCAGCTTAGGTAATAAAAAGGAATAGAAGGAGCTTTTGAAGGAAAAGAAGGAGGGAGAGAGGAGGAGAATAACTGTGTGGGAGAGAACTGTTTCAGAGAAAATGACATACATTTAAATTAACAACAAAACCAAATGAAGATTTTAATCTGTCAAGAAATAGTATCCTAAGTAGGATATTCATGAGTTAGTCATTTACCTCTGAGCAACAACAATCAGATACAGTCATTTTCAAAGTTTCAAATGTGTATGATTGCTTTTTAGGCTAGAGAAGGTTTCCAGAAACTTGTATTAAAAATAATTGAGTGCCTATTATGTGCCAGGGACTATGGATCCTACCAGAATTAACCAAGGGACACTGCCTGAATATTTTCACTTTACTTGATCACATTTTTAAATATCAGATTAACTGGAAAATAATTTAATTAATCGAGAACTTCTTCTTACATGTCAGGTAACGCCCTTTGATTAGCAGTTGTCCGCTTTTGAATTATTAGTACCCTCAAGAATGTTAAGATGATTGTTGGTCCTTTCCTCATTGTGAATATTACTTTTAAAATAAATTCATTTGATCAGATTAATTTCCTTTGAAGATCTTGTTAAAATGCAGAGTTTACAGGAAATGTCTATTAAAACACATTTTAACATGCTTGTCCATGTTTCTTGAAGATGATTGTATAATGATATAGCTTTCACAATGTGACTGTGTGATTGTGAAAACCTTGTGTCTGATGCTCCTTTTATCCACTTTATGGACAGATGAGTAAAACATATGGATTAAAAATAAATAAATAATGGGGAACAAATGTTAAAATACATTTAGTAGATTGAAATGCTAGTGATCAATGAAAGGGAGGGTTAGGGGGTATGGTATGTATGAATTTTTTTCTGTTTTCTTTTTATTTCTTTTTCTGAATTGATGCAAATGTTCTAAGAAATGATCATGATGATGAATATACAACTATGTGATGACATTGTGAATTATTGATTATATATGTAGAATGGAATGATCATATGTAAGAATGTTGGTGTTTGTATGTTGGTACATTTAATAAATAAAATAAATTTTAAAAGTACATGCTTGTTATGTAAAATTCGTATGATACAGAAAAGAGAACGTTTTAGTTTTGATGCCCTAGAAATTAGTTAAATGCTCTGAAAAGAGAAATGGATGGCAATCACTGTAAGGAAAGTCTAACTTCCCTGAGGTCCTGAGGTAAAAGATGATGCTAGATTTGTATTTTTGTTTGCACTACAACACCTGAAGTGGTCCCTAATAATAATAACAATAATAAATTGAACACTTTGTCTAGTGCTGGGCTAGGCACTAGGGCTACAGTAGTGAACAAAACAAAGTGTCTCCCTGGCCTCCTGGAGTTTACTCTCTATTGGAGGATTCAGATAGCAAAAAAAAAAAAAAAAAAAAAAAAAAAAAAAAAAAATCATGTATCATTTATGGACAGTGATAAGTAGGAATGAGGCTGGTGAAGATGAAGGAATGGAGTGATAGCAAGGTAGTGTGGTTAGAAAATATGGCAGAAGATGCAACCAAAGACTGCAGAGGGAGGAGGCAGAGGGCTCCTCGTGGGCAGAGAAAATTCCAGGGGCATAGGCCCTGGGATAGACAGAACTTGCGCTGTTCAGAGAACTGAGAAGGCCTGTATGGCTACAGCAGAGTGGGCAGTGAGGCTAGTGTAATGTGATGGGGTTGAAGATGGAAGAGGGCAGAGATCAGGTTTAACTGGGCCCTGGCGATCATGAGAAGGAGCTTGGATTTTATTCACAATGCCAGAGAAGAGTTATAAATAATGTGGGATGTGATTTGTTTTTCGTTTATAAAAGACAACTTTGACTGCCATACAGGGAACAGAATGGAGGGTACTAAGAAGGAAGTGGTGAGACCAGTAGAGGGTCTGCATTAAATTCAAACCCTTAATATAATGGTGATGATAATGATGATGAAAATGATGGTAGCAGCTACAATGTTTTGGGCATCTTCTGTGTAAAGCCAGATGCTTTACATATATTATCACTGTCAACCATGATTCTGGAGTCTAAGGTGTGATTGCTTCCATTTTAGAAATGAGGCACTACAGGACAGATCAGTTACATGTCTTGCAAAAGTTTATCTAGCTAGTAAGTGGCAGAGCCAGAATCTTACTGTGGTTGGCTCCAAAGCCAATGTTCTTTACTCTATGGAGAATTTTAGTGGAATAGGGTGGTATCAATTTCCAAGACCGTAAATTCCATCCACTGCTTTGCCAAGACTGCGTGACATTTGTGTGGAAAGAGTTGAGCTTTGGGTGGGATCATATAAACCCACTGCTGGTCACTAGAAAAATAACTGGGTTCCGGAGAAGATGGCGGCTTAGTAAGACGCGCGGGTCTTAGTTCCTCCTCCAGAAAAGCAACTAAAGAAACAGAAACAATACGAAACAGCTCCCGGAGTCACGACAGAGACCAAAAAAGACAGCGTACCCCATTCTGGAACGGCTGAACGGGTAGGGAGAATCCACTGCTGTGAGATACCCGAGGGGTGCACGTTTTCCCGGCTGGGGTGGCTGGCGTCTGGGGTCCCCTCCACGCACGTGGCTCCCCGGTCTGACTGGGAACATTGGATAGCGGGGCCCTCCCGTCACGCTTGGCGTCTCGGGCCAGCTGGGCAATTTGGACCGGCACTCCCCCAAGCCACGGCCAGCGACCCCCGCCTCCACGCGCGGTTTCCCGGGCCGACTGCCCCGCAGACAAACGACCGCCACGAGCGCCACCCACTGGGCAGGAAAAGAAAAACAGAGCCCAGAGATTCCACAGAAAAACCTTTCAACCAGCTGGGCCCCACACCCAGGGAGATCTGATCAAATGCCCAGACACCAGCAGAAAATAATGGATGACGCTCGGAAAATTGAAGATATGGCCCAATCAAAGGAACAAACCAATAGTTCAAATGAGATACAGGAGCTGAGACAACTAATGCTGAATATACGAACAGAAATGGAAAAACTCTTCAAAAACCAAATCAATAAATTGAGGGAGGACATGAAGAAGATATGGGCTGAACAAAAAGAAGAAATAGAAAATCTGAAAAAACAAATCACAGAACTTGTGGGAGTGAAGGACAAAGAAGAAAAAATGGAAAAAACAATGGATACCTACAATGGTAGATCTAAAGAGACAGAAGCTACAATTAGTGAACTGGAGGATGGAACAACTGAATTCCAAAAAGAAACAGAAACTATAGGGAAAAGAATGGAAAAACTTGAGCAGGGAATCAGGGAACTGAATGACAATATGAAGCGCACAAATATACGTGTTGTGGGTGTCCCAGAAGGAGAAGAGAAGGGAAAAGGAGGAGAAAAACTAATGGAAGAAATTATCACTGAAAATTTCCCAACTCTTATGAAAGACCTAAATATACAGATCCAAGAAGTGCAGCGCACCCCAAAGAGAATAGACCCAAATAGGCGTTCTCCAAGACATTTACTAGTTAGAATGTCAGAGGTCAAAGAGAAAGAGAGGATCTTGAAAGCAGCAAGAGAAAAACAATCTGTCACATACAAGGGAAACCCAATAAGACTATGTGTAGATTTCTCAGCAGAAACCATGGAAGCTAGAAGACAGTGGGATGATATATTTAAATCACTAAAAGAGAAAAACTGCCAACCAAGACTCCTATATCCAGCAAAATTGTCCTTCAAAAATGAAGGAGAAATTAAAACATTTATAGACAAAAAGTCACTGAGAGAATTTGTGACCAAGAGACCAGCTCTGCAAGAAATACTAAAGGGAGCACTAGAGTCAGATACGAAAAGACAGAAGAGAGAGGTATGGAGTAAAGTGTAGAAAGAAGGAAAATCAGATATGATATATATAATACAAAAGCCAAAATGGTAGAGGAAAATATTATCCAAACAGTAATAACACTAAAAGTTAATGGACTGAATTTCCCAATCAAAAGACATAGAATGGCAGAATGGATTATGACCCAGCAATACCACTGCTAGGTATCTACTCAAAGGACTTAAGGGCAAAGACACAGACGGACATTTGCACACCAGTGTTTATAGCAGCATTTTCTACAATTTCAAAGAGATGGAAACAGCCAAAATGCCCATCAACAGACGAGTGGCTAAACAAACTGTGGCGTATACCTACGATGGAATATTATGCAGCTTTAAGACAGACTAAACTTATGAAGCATGTAATAACATAGATGGACCTAGAGAACATTATGCTGAGTGAGTCTAGCCAAAAACTAAAGGACAAATACTGTATGGTCCCACTGATGTGAACCGACATTCGAGAATCAGCTTGGACTATATCATTGGTAACAGAGACCAGCAGGAGTTAGAAACAGGGTAAGATAATGGGTAATTGGAGCTGAAGGGATACAGACTGTGCAACAGGACTAGATACAAAAACTCAAAAATGGACAGCACAATAATACCTAAGTGTAATGTAACTATGTTGGAACACTGACTGAAGCTGCACCTGAAATATGGTTTTTTGTTTGTTTGTTTGTGTGTTTGTATCTTTTGTTTTTGTTTTTTTCTTTTTCCTTTTTATATATATATATATTATTAGTATTATTATTTTAATTCTCTTCTCTATATTAACATTCTATATCTTTTTCTGCTGTTTTGCTAGTTCTTTTCCTAAATCGATGCAAATGTACTAAGAAATGATGATCATACATCTATGTGATGATACTAAGAATTACTGAGTGCATGTGTAGAATGGAATGATTTCTAAATGTTGTGTTAATTTCTTTTCTTTTTTTTGATTAATAAAAAAATTTAAAAAAAAAAAAAAAATAACTGGAAGAAGATGGTGATTGAATCTTCTCTTTCTCTTCCAAAAGATAACAGTGCCCCAAACCTGATTCTTTGGGACTAGACAGGCTGGTAACAGGGAAAAAAGGAGGATGACTAAGTTTGTCAACATAATATGACTTTCTTCTGGGAGATTTTTCAGGGTTGCAGAAGAGAGAGAGTAGAAGAGGTGAGAGTGCTTTCATCAATCCTCTGCTTCCTTGGGGGAGATCACTTGTTTCACTTGTTTCTTGGGGGAGATCAGGATAAGTGATGTTGGAGAAGGGGACACTGAAGTTTTGGAACAGTGTCCTCCCCAGCCAAACAGAATTACTTCCTTTTCGCCACTCCTCAACACTTTGAAAGTGCCCACATTTCACTCACTTGGATCCACTTACTTGGATTCCACTTCCCCTACAGAGAAGAGAGAAACTTTATAAAGAAATCTGGCAAATCAATCTATGAGGCTAGACAAACAAACCCTTTGTGAGAATAGGGAAGGGATAGAATTTTTAATGGAATTTTTGAGGTGGATTGCACTTAGCATTTGTAAAACCGTTCTGTGCTTTTCCACGGTTTTTCTGGATGCAGTCTTATCCAATCACTTTTATATGTTGGCACTACTTGCCCTGTCAAGCTTTCTAGCCTCATGCAACCCCTCTCTTCACATTGTCTGCATTCCAGACCCAAATGACTGCTCACTGTTGGTAAGCCCACCATATACTTTTACATCTCTGTGCCTTTGCTCAAGCTATTCCTCCTGCTAGAGATGCCTTTTCCACTTTGCCTAGGAAGCTTCTATTAATCCCTTGGGACCCAGTTTAAATTCCCTTGTCTCTTTAACAACCCACAATCAAGCAGAATGTATTGCTTCCTCTCCTACTTACCATCTCCAACTCTGTTTCCCTAATTTCTTGACTAGGCTGCTAGCTCTTTGGCAGCCAGGGTTGTACCTTAGTCATCTTTATTTCCCCCCAAATTGTCCACAGTAGGTGCTTAGTAAATATTCTCTGATTTAGATCAGTCATTGCAAAACCCCTAGAAACTACGTAGGGCAGGCATTGCCCTTTGGACTAGATGTGGGGACCTTTGCCCCAAACTCGGGGATCTACAGAGAGATGGAGCTGGAACTGTAGGTTGAGCCATATGAGATTAGTGATATTTCACCATTTGGCCTATAAAAATGACAGTTTTATAGGGTGCTATCTAATAGAACCCAGGTCTTCTTGTTTTGGGGACAATGCTCTTTCTAAATCATTCAAAGATTTGTCTTTCTCATTCTGGTTTTAGTGTAACTGAATATTCTGAATTATTCAGTTCAAGTTCTTATTTTATTTCCCTCCCTCATCCCTCCGTATGCCTTACACACTTTGAAGGCTGCAGCTGTGTGGTAGACCAGGTTTTAGTGATTTTTAAAGAACCAGAGGTTGATTGACCTTGCATTTCTAGGCTTTGACCCAGATTTACTCCCGCCACTCAGGTCCGTCAGGCTTCCAGTCTCAATTTCAAAGATGAGGAGGTTGCAATAAAACTAGGGTCTTCTATCCCTGTGATAGGAATGGATATGTGTTCCCATACAGGCTCCTCTTTCAGCCCTTTCCTTTCTCTCTCTCTCTGGGCCTGCTTTTTAACAACGGTTGTACCAGCCCTTTACTCACCCAAGAGATGGTATCCTTGGGAAATGCACAAGCTGTGCCTAGGCCAGTGCCCTCCTCATTGCCACTAGCTTGGATGAGGCCACCAAGGGGGAAATTAAGTAACTTGAATAGTCTTTTAGGCAGAGGCTGATCTGTCACACTACAGAAATCTAGGTAAGCCATGGACTTAGCTACATTTCATTTTGGACAGAATTGCAAGTGACAAGGAAAGGTAATACAGTCTGCAGTCTCTCTCTTTTTTAAAAATGGATTCAGAAAGCTCTCAGTATTAGAAGAAAGCAATATATGGGAAAGAAACAACTGGAACAAATAGGTCTTCAGTTTTACTTTAATTCAAGCTTAAGATTAAAATAATTTTCCTTCTATTTTTAGGTGCTTTTAAGTAAAGTTGGAAAGTAAATATGTTATGAATTTTTAAAAATTTAAACAATTTAGAAATATGTAGCATTAAAATTCTCCTTATTTTATTTTATTTTTTTAAAAATAATTAGCCCTTGCATAGTGTTTCCTATGTGGCAGATACTATACTAAGATTTTTACATATCTTAACTCATTCAATCATCACAGTCATCCTTTCGTGATACTATTATTTCCCCTTTTTACAGATAAGAAAGTTCCCATAGCTAGATATCTAGAAATGAAGAAATATACAGTTGAAATTAAAATTCAATGCATGGGTTAAAAAAACTTCAGGACTTCCTGGAAGATGGCGGCTTAGTAAGATGCGCGGATCTTAGTTTCTTCTCCAGGACACCTACTAGGGGAGTAGAAACGATACAGAAAGCGCCCAAAGCCACAACAGAGATAAAAAAGACAGCATACCCCATCCTGGAACGGCTGGCTGGCTGAGAGAAGCAGCTCGGGTGAGATCGCCGAGGCGCGCGGGCCTTACCGGGCGGGGTGGCAAGCGGCCGGAGTTACTCCCTTCCCCCTTCCCGGGCCGGCTGGGAGAATTGGAGAGGCGGTCCCCTGAAACCAAGGCGACTGGCGCCCACACCACGCGCAGCCCCTGGACCAACTGAGAGAATTGGATCGGAAACCCCCAGGCCGCAGAGAACGGTGACGGGTGGGGGAGGCCCCTTCCAAACCCGTGACTCCCGGGGAACGTGCACTCTCTCGGGCGGGCCGCTGCCGCTGGCGCCCTCCCGCCACGCTTGTTGCCCAGGGCCGACTAGGAAATTCGGATGGGCTCTTTCCCTGGCTGCGGCGACCAGCAACCCTCCCTGCGTTTGGACCGAGGGCCGGCTCAAGCCGCTTCGGCTAGTGAACCCCCAGGACGGCGAGAGTTTTCCAAAGTTTAAGGTCCCACAGCACCTTTTACTGGTGGGACCCGCAGGCAAACGTGTGCCACGAGCGCCACCTACTGGGCAGGATAAGAAAAACAGAACCCAGAGATTTCACAGAAAAATATTACAACCTTGCTGGGTCCAACACCAAGAGAAATCTGAATAAATGCCCAGACGCCAGCAGCAGAAGATAACTGTCCACGCTCAAAAGATTGAGAATATGGCTCAGTCAAAGGAACAAACCAATAGCTCAAATGAGACACAAGAGCTGAGACAACTAATGCTGAATATACGAACAGAAATGGAAAACCTCTTCAAAAATGAAATCGATAAATTGAGGGAGGACATGAAGAGGACATGGGCTGAACATAAAGAGGAAATAGAAAAACTGAAAAAACAAATCGCAGAACTTATGGAAGTGAAGGATAAAGTAGCAAACATAGAAAAAATAATGGATAGCTACAATGATAGATTTAAAGAGACAGAAGATAGAATTAGTGATTTGGAGGATGGAACATCTGAATTCCAAAAAGAAACAGAAACTATAGGGAAAAGAATGGAAAAATTTGAACAGGGTATCAGGGAACTCAAGGACAATATGAACCGCACAAATATACGTGTTGTGGGTGTCCCAGAAGGAGAAGAGAAGGGAAAAGGAGGAGAAAAACTAATGGAAGAAATTATCACTGAAAATTTCCCAACTCTTATGAAAGACCTAAAATTACAGATCCAAGAAGTGCAGCACACCCCAAAGAGATTAGACCCAAATAGGCGTTCTCCAAGACACTTACTAGTTAGAATGTCAGAGGTCAAAGAGAAAGAGAAGATCTTGAAAGCAGCAAGAGAAAAACAATCCATTACATACAAGGGAAACCCAATAAGACTTTGTGTAGATTTCTCAGCAGAAACCATGGAAGCTAGAAGACAGTGGGATGATATATTTAAAATACTAAAAGAGAAAAACTGCCAACCAAGACTCCTATATCCAGCAAAATTGTCCTTCAAAAATGAGGGAGAAATTAAAACATTCTCAGACAAAAAGTCACTGAAAGAATTTGTGACCAAGAGACCAGCTCTGCAAGAAATACTAAAGGGAGCACTAGAGTCAGATACAAAAAGACAGAAGAGAGAGATATGGAAAAGAGTGTAGAAAGAAGGAAAATCAGATATGATATATATAATACAAAAGGCAAAATGTTAGAGGAAAATATTATCCAAACAGTAATAACACTAAATGTCAATGGACTGAATTCCCCAATCAAAAGACATAGATTGGCAGAATGGATTAAAAAACAGGATCCTTCTATATGCTGTCTACAGGAAACACATCTTAGACCCAAAGATAAACATAGGTTGAAAGTGAAAGGTTGGGAAAAGATATTTCATGCAAATAACAACCAGAAAAGAGCAGGAGTGGCTATACTAATATCCAACAAATTAGACTTCAAATGTAAAACAGTTAAAAGAGACAAAGAAGGACACTATATACTAATAAAAGGAACAATTAAACAAGAAGACATAACAATCATAAATATTTACGCACCGAATCAGAATGCCCCAAAATACGTGAGGAATATACTGCAAACACTGAAAAGGGAAATAGACTCATATACCATAATAGTTGGAGACTTCAACTCACCACTCTCATCAAGGGACAGAACATCTAGACAGAGGATCAACAAAGAAATAGAGAATCTGAATATTACTATAAATGAACTAGACTTAATAGACATTTATAGGACATTACATCCCACAACAGCAGGATACACCTTTTTCTCAAGTGCTCATGGATCATTCTCAAAGATAGACCATATGCTGGGTCACAAAGCAAGTCTTAACAAATTTAAAAAGATTGAAATCTTACACAACACTTTCTCGGACCATAAAGGAATGATGTTGGAAATCAATAATAGGCAGAGTGCCAGAAAATTCACAAATACGTGGAGGCTCAACAACACACTCCTAAACAACGACTGGGTCAAAGAAGAAATTGCAAGAGAAATTAGCAAATACCTCGAGGCGAATGAAAATGAAAACACAACATATCAAAACTTATGGGACGGGCGGGCCGCGGTGGCTCAGCGGGCAAAGTGCTTGCCTGCCATGCCGGAGGACCTCGGTTCAATTCCCGGCCACAGCCCATGTAAAAAACAAGCTAACAAACAAAATACAATAAAACAAGAAAATGTTTAAAGATGTTTCCCTTTCTTCCTTCCTTCCATCCTTCCTTCCTTCTCTCTCTGTCTTTCCTTCCCTTCCTCCCTCTCTCTAAAAAAAAAAAAAAAAAAAAAAAAAAAAAAAATTATGGGACGCAGCAAAGGCAGTGCTAAGAGGGAAATTTATTGCTCTAAATGCCTATATCAGAAAAGAAGAAAAGGCAAAAATTCAGGAATTAACTATCCATTTGGAAGAACTGGAGAAAGAACAGCAAGCTAACCCCAAAGCAAGCAAAAGGAAAGAAATAACAAAGATTAGAGCACAAATAAATGAAATTGAAAACATGAAAACAATAGAGAAAATCAATAAGGCCAGAAGTTGGTTCTATGAGAAAATCAATAAGATTGATGGGCCCTTAGCAAGATTGACAAAAAGAAGAAGAGAGAGGATGCAAATAAATAAGATCAGAAATGGAAGAGGAGACATAACTACTGACCTCACAGAAATAAAGGAGGTAATAACAGGATACTATGAACAACTTTACGCTAATAAATACAACAATTTAGAGGAAATGGACGGGTTCCTGGAAAGACATGAACAACCAACTTTGACTCAAGAAGACATAGATGACCTCAACAAACCAATCACAAGTAAAGAAATTGAATTAGTCATTCAAAAGCTTCCTAAAAAGAAAAGTCCAGGACCAGATGGCTTCACATGTGAATTCTACCAAACGTTCCAGAAAGAATTAGTACCAATTCTCTTCAAACTCTTCAAAAAAATCGAAGTGGAGGGAAAACTACCTAATTCATTCTATGAAGCCAACATCACCCTCATACCAAAACCAGGCAAAGATATCACAAAAAAAGAAAACTACAGACCAATCTCTCTAATGAATACAGATGCAAAAATCCTCAATAAAATTCTAGCAAATCGTATCCAACAACACATTAAAAGAATTATACATCATGACCAAGTAGGATTCATCCCAGGTATGCAAGGATGGTTCAACATAAGAAAATCAATTAATGTAATACACCATATCAACAAATCAAAGCAGAAAAATCACATGATCATCTCAATTGATGCAGAGAAGGCATTCGACAAGATTCAACATCCTTTCCTGTTGAAAACACTTCAAAAGATAGGAATACAAGGGAACTTCCTTAAAATGATAGAGGGAATATATGAAAAACCCACAGCTAATATCATCCTCAATGGGGAAAAATTGAAAACTTTCCCCCTAAGATCAGGAACAAGACAAGGATATCCACTATCACCACTATTATTCAACATTGTGTTGGAGGTTCTAGCCAGAGCAATTAGACAAGAAAAAGAAATACAAGGGATCAAAATTGGAAAGGAAGAAGTAAAACTATCACTGTTTGCAGACAATATGATACTATACGTCGAAAACCCGGAAAAATCCACAACAAAACTACTAGAGCTAATAAATGAGTACAGCAAAGTAGCAGGTTACAAGATCAACATTCAAAAATCTGTAGCATTTCTATACACTAGTAATGAACAAGCTGAGGGGGAAATCAAGAAACGAATCCCATTTACAATTGCAACTAAAAGAATAAAATACCTAGGAACAAATTTAACTAAAGAGACAAAAAACCTATATAAAGAAAACTACAAAAAACTGCTAAAAGAAATCACAGAAGACCTAAACAGATGGAAGGGCATACCGTGTTCATGGATTGGAAGACTAAATATAGTTAAGATGTCAATCCTACCTAAATTGATTTACAGATTCAATGCAATACCAATCAAAATCCCAACAACGTATTTTTCAGAAATAGAAAAACCAATAAGCAAATTTATCTGGAAGGGCAGGGTGCCCCGAATTGCTAAAAACATCTTGAGGAAAAAAAACGAAGCTGGAGGTCTCGCGCTGCCTGACTTTAAGGCATATTATGAAGCCACAGTGGTCAAAACAGCATGGTATTGGCATAAAGATAGATATATCGACCAATGGAATCGAATAGAGTGCTCAGATATAGACCCTCTCATCTATGGACATTTGATCTTTGATAAGGCAGTCAAGCCAACTCACCTGGGACAGAGCAGTCTCTTCAATAAATGGTGCCTAGAGAACTGGATATCCATATGCAAAAGAATGAAAGAAGACCCATCTCTCACACCCTATACAAAAGTTAACTCAAAATGGATCAAAGATCTAAACATTAGGTCTAAGACCATAAAACAGTTAGAGGAAAATGTTGGGAGATATCTTATGGATCTTACAACTGGAGGCGGTTTTATGGACCTTAAACCTAAAGCAAGAGCACTGAAGAAGGAAATAAATAAATGGGAACTCCTCAAAATTAAACACTTTTGTGCATCAAAGAACTTCATCAAGAAAGTAGAAAGACAGCCTTCACAATGGGAGACAATATTTGGAAATGATATATCAGATAAAGGTCTAGTATCCAGAATTTATAAAGAGATTGTTCATCTCAACAACAAAAAGACAGCCAACCCAATTACAAAATGGGAAAAAGACTTGAACAGACACCTCTCAGAAGAGGAAATACGGATGGCCAAGAGGCACATGAAGAGATGCTCAATGTCCCTGGCCATTAGAGAAATGCAAATCAAAACCACAATGAGATATCATCTCACACCCACCAGAATGGCCATTATCAACAAAACAGAAAATGACAAGTGCTGGAGAGGATGCGGAGAAAGAGGCACACTTATCCACTGTTGGTGGGAATGTCAAAGGGTGCAACCACTGTGGAAGGCAGTTTGGCGGTTCCTCAAAAAGCTGAATATAGAATTGCCATACGACCCAGCAATACCATTGCTGGGTATCTACTCAAAGGACTTAAGGGCAAAGACACAAACGGACATTTGCACACCAATGTTTATAGCAGCATTATTTACAATTGCAAAGAGATGGAAACAGCCAAAATCTCCATCAACAGAAGAGTGGCTAAACAAACTGTGGAATATACATACGATGGAATATTATGCAGCTTTAAGACAAGATAAACTTATGAACCATGTAATAACATGGATGGACCTAGAGAATATTATGCTGAGTGAATCCAGCCAAAAACTAAAGGACAAATACTGTATGGTCCCACTGATGTGAACGGACATTCGAGAATAAACTTGAAATATGTCATTGGTAACAGAGTTCAGCAGGAGTTAGAAACAGGGTAAGACAATGGGTAATTGAAGCTGAAGGGATACAGACTGTGTAACAGGACTAGATACAAAAACTCAAAAATGGACAGCACAATAATACCTAATTGTAAAGTAATCATGTTAAAACACTGAATGAAGCTGCATCTGAGCTATAGGTTTTTGTTTTGTTTTGTTTTGATTTTACTATTATTACTTTTATTTTTTTCTCTATATTAACATTCTATATCTTTTTCGGTTATGTTGCTAGTTCTTCTAAACCAATGCAAATGTACTAAGAAATGATGATCATGCATCTATGTGATGATGTTAAGAATTAATGATTGCATGTGTAGAATGGTATGATCTCTAAATGTTGGGTTAATTTCTTTTTTTCCGTTAATTAAAAAAAAAAAAAAAAGAGAAGGGATAATTGGAGATGAAGGGATACAGACTGTACAACGGGACTGGATATAAAAACTCAGAAATGGACAGCACAATACTACCCAATTGTAATGCAATTATGTTAAAACACTGAATGAAGCTGCATGTGAGGTATAGGTTTTTTGTTTTTGTTTTTGTTTTTTTTTTTTCTTTCTATTATTGTTTTAATTCTTATTCTGTTGTCTTTTTATTTCTTTTTCTAAATTGATGCAAATGTACTAAGAAATGATGAATATGCAACTATGTGATGTTATTAAGAATTACTGATTGTACATGTAGATTGGAATGATTTCTAATTGTTTTGTTAATTCTTTTTTTAATTAATAAAAAAAAAAAATTCAATGCATGGGTTAAATAGGTTAGACACAGATAAAAAGAGCCAGTGAAGTAGAAACATATCTGAAGGTATTCTTTGAAATACAATCCAGAGACACACAGAGATGGAAAATATAAAAAGAGGGTAAGAGACATGGAGGACAAAATGAAATAATCTATTGTGGAATTTTAGAAAGAGATGAGAGAGAAAAGAGAAGAAACAATATCTGAAGATATAATGGCTGAGAACTTTCTGGAATTGTTGAAAGACTCTAATTCTCAGATCTGAGAAGCTCAATGAATCCTAAGTAGAATTTTAAAAAAGAACTTTGCATCTAGATATATTAACAGCAGAACATTAAAAAAATAGAAAATCTTTCTGTCAATCATTGAGGGCAATGAAAATATTTGGATAAGCAAAAATAAATTTTACTTGGGTTTGTGGATGGTTCGTGCTTAGAGTAACTCCAAAACCTGTGAAATCAGATATTTGCAGAACCATTGAAGCACCTCTACAGTCCACTGAACCCCATTAAAAACTGCAGAGTTGGCCTAAAACGTCTCATTTTATAGATGAGGAAAGTGGCACTTGGCTGTTGAATGGTCTCACCTAAAGTCACACAGCTAGTAAGGGGGTACATAGTGGTAACCAGGACCAGAACTCAGGTCTCCTAATTTGAGGCATAGTGGTTTTGACTGCTCTTTCCTCTATGTCCTGTTGCTGATTCTTTAAAATTTTGAACAACAGCAAACAAAAACGAAGTGTGAAGAAAGTACAGGGAACAGTTACAATTTATCGAGGAGCCATTTAGTGGTGTCCTTATGTCTCCTGTATGGTATTTAATAACTGAACACATCCTTCCCCAACTTTATAGCAGCAGTTCAGTGTTCCATCTCTACAAACCAATAAAACTGCTTACTTTTATAGATGGGGCTAAAGGGTTGCAACCATTATTTGTTTCCTTCTAGACTGTAAATCAGCTTGAGGGTAGAATGAGAAAGGTTTAGAAAATGGGATTAAAAGTGAGGGACAGAAAATAGCTCTGGCACACCATGATGTCGAAGGTGGCAGAAGAGGAAGGGTGGGGGGTAAAATCTCAGACTATATAAAGCCTTTGCTGGGAAACACACAACGTGTCAAGCCACAGAGAAAAAGCAGACACCAAGCCAAAGCACATGTACGTACCTGAGCCACTCGGTTGGTCATAAATCAGTTGACAGAACTAGCAGTAAAATCCAGTCTGCTTTGCCTTAGTTCACAGATTTAGACCTGACTCATTTAGCTTTCTAAATATTTAATTGCTTGGCTCCATAAAGGAAGACAATTTGTAAGAAAGGAATGCTAATGCCAGGATATCAAAATGTATTACCCCTGTTTATTCATGAAAAGATAGTAATGGTGCTGTATGTGTGTATATATAGATGAAAGAATTATCTCTAGATTTTGCCTAATTCACAAATATATATGAACAAGTTAGAGAATCTGCACTTGGCAGCAATGGAATCAAAACAGGTAATGTAACTGAGATTCAGAACAGGCCTATCAAATGTCAGATTTGACTCTCTGGGAACACTACACAGATTCCAAAGACTAAGTGGTTTAATATTTGCATAATTCCAAATCCTAGAAGGATATAATTCTTTGGGCAACATCTTAAATTTATTCATCTGATTTGCTTTTTTAAGAGGAATATGAGATTTTTCGACATGTAAAGCTTTGAATTTTGAAGCTCATCTTAAAATAGAAGGCAGTATATATCTTTATATTGGCTCATTTGTAGGGAAGCAAGTTGATTTGGGTGTGGCACAGCTCTCAAACACATAAAGCATTGAAAAGAAAGTTATTCCAGGCACCACGGATGTATATATTTACAGCCAATGACAGTGCGCCTGACTTCCATTCCCAGTGCCCAGAGATGCCACTGACACTTTTGGAATCGACCTTGGGAAACTGTGAGTTCTATTTGAAAACAGCTTTAGGTAGCAACAAGGAATATTAAGAGGAGTTTCTAAAGGATAAGGCGGATGCTTATGTGGGAAGAAAGACTCTAGTCTCTACAATTTGGGACCAAGGGAAGGCAGGACAAAGCAGCCATTGGATGACGAAATTTGCATTGGTGGAAGAACAATTTACAAGTCCCTCTTTAAAAATAAAGTAAAAATTTAAATGCCAGTTTTCCCTTTAAGAATGGAAGGAAAATGCTAGTTAGTAAAGTACTTGCTAGTTATAGTAGGAAATCTAAGGATAAATTTTAAAAACGCATTTCGCTTTGCCTACACTTTCTATTCTCACACTCCTGGCAACCAACCAGGAGCTAAGAATTATCCTGCTGTAAAATAAATAAACTGACCAACTTATCAGCCTTGAATACTTTTCTGTCATGGATAGATCCTCTATATAATGTGAAGATGTCAATGCGCATGATAAATTACACAAAGCAGATAATTTCTTAATCTATATAAGTCATTTGAACAGTGTTGTAATTAAGAAAGTGAATAAGGGTTAAGTGTTATTAGTTAGTAATTATTCAGTGACTTTTTCTTAAAGTATATTGTATTCAATATACTTTTTTTTTACGTTTATGACTGTGGGGTTAAGAGAATCACACTATTTTTTCTTTTTAATTTCTACTGTAGTAGAACAGTTTTAAAAATAGTGATTCTTGACTGTTTTTTCTGGAACCCAAATGCAATGTGATATTTTATATTATTAATATTTTCTTCCCCAATTAATGTAGCCTTGCAACTAGGATGCAACAAAGGAGTGCCTCAGCTCCAAGATTACAATACCAGGGTAGATATTTTTTTCCTAAATTGTGTTTGCCAGCTTACTTCAAGTCTGGTAAAAAATACTGGTTGCCGCAGACTGACAGAACTTATTTCTAGGTGACATAAAAGACACTCATGAAGGTAATGTCATCAACATGGTGACATAGGACATGCCCTGAAAACCATCCCTAAAGATTTAGTAAATAAAAGGACTAATCTCACATGCTTAGAAGTGTGGAAGATGGACTGACTGGAGGAAAACTTCTAAAACACTGACTCAAAGAAAGAGAAAAATATCATGTAGGAAACTTCCATCGCAGACTGACTGGTCCCCTTCTTTCTCTCCCCCTCACTTGTTCCCATGCAGCTTCGGAGTTGAGCAGAGGCAGAGGAAGGACTCATAGCAGTGAGTTAGAGCCCCACATATATCCAGGCAGATGGACCCAAGTTCACAGAGGCCCAGGGCAGAACACAAACCTCTGAGGATTGCTGCATACAAAAGGGCCTTGGAGTGGGGAGGGGGAGATAAAGAGAAACCTTGGGAGAACAGAGATTGCCTAGTGGTGCACTCACTCTCTAGTTCCTACTGGGTGGAATACCTAAATGCAAACAGATTTTTTTGGAGTCATCCACTTTCTTGATTGACCCCATCTGGCTCCCTGGGGCAGGAGACCCTAAAGAAGAAGAAATAGAGGCAGAAAAGTCTCAGAGAGAGAGAAAGAGGGGTTAGACTGAACTTCTGTAAAACAGGAGGGTTCCAGACTGAAAAGTATAAGGACAACTAGGCTCTGAGTGAGGGAGAGAATGTGAACAAGACACAGGAGCTGGGGAGAAAATTCAGCACACCACAGAACAGATCAAGATTTCTGAAGAAGGAACAGTGGAAAGGAAGCTTTCTTCTAGAGGTGAAACAATTTCACAAAAATTGCAATCTCAAAAATTGTACTGTGCATATCCAGGGTAAGAATCTGATGAAGAAGAGCTGAGAAGATATGAATTGTGAAACCAAGGCTATTTATTCTGAAGGTCCACAAACAGTTGGGCCAAGAGCCTTAACATAAAGCCAATCAACAATAAAACCTCAGACAAGAGGGAGAAACTGACCTTCAGAGATAACTCATCAAGATAATCAAATTTCTAGACATCAGCAAAAAATTATAAGCCATACTAAGAAACAGGAAGATATGGCTCAGTCAAGGGAACAAATTAAAACTTCAGAGGAGACAGACTTTGCAACAACTAATGAAAGACATTCAAACAAATCTCCTAGATCAATTCGAGGAGATGAAGGGAGGATGCATAAAGAGAAATGATGGTAAGAAAACAATCGTGGGCATAAATAATTTGAGGTATAAAAAGAAATGTAACCAAAATTATGGGGAAGAAAGGCACAATAGTAGAGATTAAAAATATACTAGAAGCATTCAACAGCAGATTTGGACAGGCAGAATAAAGAATGAGAGAACTAGAAGATGGGGCAAATGAAATCATACGGTCAGAAGAACAGATAGAGAAAAGAATATTAAAAAATTGAACAGGGGGCGGGCCACGGTGGCTCAGCAGGCAAGAACGCTTGCCTGCCATGCCAGAGGACCCAGGTTCAATTCCTGGTGCCTGCCCATGTGAAAAAAAAAGAAAATAAAAATAAAAATTGAGCAGGACCTCAGGGATTTGAATGACAACAGGAAGCATACAAACATGTGTGTCATGGGTGTCCCAGAAGGAGAAGAGAAGCAAAAAGAGTATTTGAGGAAATAATGGCTGAAAATTCTCCCAACTCTCATGGAAGATAAAAATATACATGTCCAAGGAGCAAATCATACTGCAAATAGAATAAACCTTAAAATACCTACTCCGGGATGTATTCTAATCCGACTGACAAATGTCAAAGAGAAAGAGAGAATTCTGAAAGCAGTAAGAGAAAAGTGATTCACCAACAAACAAGGGTAGCCAAAAAGATTAAGTGCCGATTACACCAGAAACTTTGGAGGCTAGAAGAGTGTGGTACAACTATTTGAGATACAACATATCCAAGAAGTGAAACATACTGCACACAGAATAAACCCTAATAGACCTATTCTGAGACAGTACTAATCAGTACTTCAAATGCCAAAGTTAAAGAAAGAATTCTGAAAGCAAGAAGAGAAGAGCGATTTGTCACATACCAAGGCTCCTCAATGAAACTGAGTGCCAATTTCTCATCAGAAACCATGTAGGTGAAAAGGCAGTGGTGTGATATATTTAAGGTACTGAAAGAGAAAAACTGCCAGCCAAGAATTCTTAATCTGGAAAAACTGTCCTTCAAAAATGAAGGAGAGTTTAAAATAGTCACAGATATAAACAAATTGAGGGAATGCATCAAAAAGGACCTACCCTACAAGAACTGCTAGAGGGAGTTACTGCAGGTTAAAAGGAAAAGACAGGAAAGAGTGGCTTGGAGTACTGTGAAAAAATGAAGATTCAGAGAACATGTATGCTACTGAAGCTCTCAGTATCTTTTCAAATTATTAGGTTATAGATGTAGATTGTAAATATAAAACACAAGGTAACCACAAAAAAAATTTATAAAATACAAAGAAACAGAAATGAGAAAGGGATCAGTTAGAAACATCACAAAAGAACTATACAGAAAAGGAGATTGAAATAAAGGAAAAGAGAGCCTAAAAAATATATCACATATAGGGGTGCGAGGGTAGTTGACTGAATTCTCGCCTGCCATGTGGGAAACCCAGGTTCAATTCTCGGCCCATGCACTTCCCAAACAAACAAGCAAAGAAACCAACAAACACAAACAAACAAAATTCGACAAGTGGTGCTACAATTACGGGCTACTCACATGGAAAGAGAATGAAATGTGACTCCACCATACAGCATACCAAAATATGTATATATATATATGACATAAAAAAACAAAGGAAAAAAAAAAAACAAAGGACAAAATGACTGAAGCAAGTACTGCTTTTACAGTATCAACACTGAATGTTAATGGATTAAATTCCCCAATCAAAAAACACAGATTGGCAAAATGGACTAAAAAGTATGATGCATGTGTACAGTGTTTACAAGAGACTCATCTTAGACCCAAAGACACAAAGGGGTGTTTTTGTGAAAGGTTGGAAGGATGCATTCCTTGTAAACACTAACCAAAAAAGAGCTGGGGTAGCTATATGAATAGTGGACAAAATAGACTTTACATCAAAAGGTTTTATAAGAGACAAGGAAGGAAACTCTATATTAATAAGAGGGGAAGTCCACCTAAAAGAAATAATCATAAATATTTTATGCACTTAACTGTAGTGCCCAAAATAGTGAGGCAAACACTAGCAAAACTAAAGGGAGAAACAGACATCTCTACAATTATATTTGGAGAACTCTGTGAACCACTCATTAATAGATAGAACATCTAGATGGAAGATAATTAAGGAAGCGGAGAATTTGAAAAATAAAATAAATGAATTAGATATGTCTTTTAAGACATATTCAGAATATTGCACCCCCAAACAGCAGGATATACATTCCTCTTAAGTGCATGTGGCTCCTTCTCCAGCATGGATCACATGTTGGGTCACAAAAACAAGTCTCAATAAATTTTTAAAACTGGAAATTATACAAAGTGTCTTCACTGACCATTATGGAATGAAGCTGGCCTCAAGAACATGTGGAGAACTGGAAAATCCACAAATATATGGAAGTTAAACAGCACACTTAGCTAATCAGTGGGTCAAAGAAGAAATTGTAAAGGAAATCAGTAACTGTCTTGAGTTGAACAAAAACAAGAACACAACATTAAAACTTAAGGGGTGCTGTGAAAGCAGTGCTGAGCTGGGAATTTATAGCCCTAAATGCTTACATGTAGAAAGAAGGAAGAGCTAAAATCAAAGACATAACTGCACACAATGAACTAGACAAAGAACAGCAAGCTAATTCCAGAGCAAGCAGAGGAAAAGAAATAATGAAGATTAGAGCAGAAGTAAATGATATTGAGAATAATTTTTAAAAAAACTGTAGAGAGAAATAATAAAACCCAAAGTTGGTCCTTTAGAAATATCAATAAAATTGAGAAAACTGTAGGTAGACTGACAAAGAAAGAAAGAGAGAAAATGCAAATATATAATATCACTAATGAGAGGGGGACATTACACTGACCTCACAGAAATAAAAGGATCACAAGAGGATACTATGAACAGCTGTATGCCAACAACTTTTAGACAACAATTAGACAACTTCGATGAAAAGAACAAATTCCTAGAAACACAGGAACACCTTACACTGACTCCAGAAGAAATAGAAGACCACAACAGACCAATTACAAGTAAAAAAACTGAATCAATAATGAAAAAGTCTTCTAAACAAAGAAAAGCCCAGGACCAGATGGCTTCACAGGGCAATTCTACCAATCATTCCAAGAAGAATTAATACCAATCCTGCTAAAACTCTTCCTAAAAAGTTGAAGAGGAGGGACCACTACTTAATTCATTCTATGAGGACAACATCATCCCAAAATTGCAAAGGATATGCTTCAGGCAAAGGAAATTGAGCCAAATTGTAGGTCTTACACATGTACAAGCAAAATTAAAAAGCAAAGAGTATAATAAATATGTGGATATGTGGGCAGAGCTAAGCAAATATTAACTGAAAATTACAATAATGCCTTTTAGAGTTAAGAAAAATAAACTGGAACTAGATAAATTACAAAAATATCCTGTAATTTGGTATGTAAAGTATGTTTTAAATAATATTTACAGTTTTAAAAGAATAAGAAGTCTCTGTTCAAACCTGGAATTATAAGCTCCAAAATTTTTTCTCCTTCATGTTTTTTTAAATTTATTTATTAATTAAAAAAATTTAACAAACGAAATACATTAACATAGACAATCAGTAATTCACAATATCATCACTTAGTTGCATATTCATCATTTCTTAGAACATTTGCATCCATTCAGAAAAAGAAATAAAAAGACAATAGAAAAAGAAATAAAATGAAAACAGAAAAAAAATTATACCTGCCATACCCCTTACCCCTCGCTTTCACTGATCACTAGCATTTCAAACTAAATTTATTTTAACATTTGTTCCCCTTATTATTTATTTTTATTCCATATGTTCTAATTGTTTGTTGACAAGGTAAATAAAAGAAGCATCAGACACAAGGTTTTCACAATCACACAGTCACATTGTGAAAGCTGTATCATTACTCAATCGTCCTCAAGAAACATGGCTACTGGAACACAGCTCTACATTTTCAGGCAGTTCCCTCCAGCCTCTCCATTACAGCTTGAATAACAAGGTGATATCTACTCAACGCATAAGAATAACCTCCAGGATAACTTCTCGACTCCGTTTGGAATCTCTCAGCCATTGATATTTTGTCTCATTTCACTCTTCCCCCTTTTGGTAGAGAAGGTTTTCTCAATCCCTTGATGCTGAGTCTCAGCTCATTGTAGGATTTCTGTCCCACATTGCCAGGAAGGTCCACACCCCTGGGAGTCATGTCCCACATAGACAGGGGGAGGGTGATGAGATTGCTTGTTGTGTTGGCTGGAGAGAGAGGCCACATCTGAGCAACAACAGAGGCTGTCTGGGGGGTGATTCTTAGGCCTAAATTTTAAGTAGACTTGACCTATCCTTTGTGGGGTTAAGTTTCATATGAACAAACCCCAAGACTGGGGGCTCAGCCTATAGCTTTAGTTGTCCACACTGCTTGTGAGAATATCAAGAATTCAACTTGGGGAAGTTGAATTTCTCCCCGTTCTCACCATTCCCCAAAGGGGGCTTTGCAAATACTTTTCCACTCACTGATTGAATCACTCTAGGATTGATTGGGGCATCACTCTGGACAAACCAACAAACTCTCAAGTCCTACCTGAGATTCCAAGTACTTACGGTGTTAATCAAACTATCTACCATAAGTTATATTAGGAAATGCACTAGTCAAAATATAAATTTTGTACCAAATAAACATTTTTTGCTTTAGTCTCACACATAAGGTGACATTTTAGAATATCAATTACCATCTATTTTCAGCACCCTGCAGTAATGACATTCCTTTGTTCTTTCTCATGCAAAAACTTTTTTAAAATTTGTACATTTAGTCTCTATTATTATACACTCTAGGCATTCCTAAATTATACCATCTCAATCTTTAACATCTATCTTTCTTTCTAATTTCATTTATGCCCCCAGCCCTCCTCCCTCTATCATTCTCACATGTAGCTCCATTCAGTGTTTTAACATAATTGTATTACAGTTAGGTAGTATTGTGCTGTCCATTTCTGAGCTTTTATATTCAGTCCTGTTGCACAGTCTGTATCCCTTTAGCTCCAATTACCCAATATCTTACCCTATTTCTATCTCTTGATGGTCTCTGTTACCAATGACATATTCCAAGTTTATTCTTGAATGTCCGTTCACATCAGTGGGACCATACAGTATTTGTCCTTTAGTTTTTGGCTGGACTCACTCAGCATAATGTTCTCTAGGTCCATCCATGTTATTACATGCTTCATAAGTTTATCTTGTCTTAAAGCTGCATAATATTCCATCGTATGTATATACCACAGTTTGTTTAGCCATTCTTCTGTTGATGGACATTTTGGCTGTTTCCATCTCTTTGCAATTGTAAATAATGCTGCTATAAACATTGGTGTGCAAATGTCTGTTTGTGTCTTTGTTTGTGTCTTTGTCCCTATGTCCTTTAAGTAGATACCTAGCAATGGTATTGCTAGGTCATATGACAATTCTATATTCAGCTTTTTGAGGAACCTTCCACAGTGGTTGCACCATTTGACATTCCCACCAACAGGGAATAAGTGTGCCTCTTTCTCCACATCCTCTCCAGCACTTGTCATTTTCTGTTTTGCTGATAATGGTCATTTTGGTGGGTGTGAGATGATATCTCATTGTGGTTTTGATTTGCATTTCTCTAATGGCCAGGGAAGTTGAGCAACTCTTCATGTGCCTTTTGGCCATTTGTAGTTCCTCTTCTGAGAAACGTCTGTTCAAGTCTTTTCCCCATTTTGTAATTGGGTAGGCTGTCTTTTTGTTATTGAGTTGAACAATCTCTTTATAAATTCTGGATACTAGACCTTTATCTGATATGTCATTTCCAAATATGGTCTCCCATTGTGTAGGCTGTCTTTTTACTTTCTTGATGAAGTTCTTTGATGCACAAAAGTGTTTAATTTTGAGGCGTTCCCATTTATTTCTTTCTTCAGTGCTCTTGCTTTGGGTGTAAGGTCTATAAAATGCACTAGTCAAAATATAAATTAGGAATTTATAATTCCTCCAATTATAAGATTTATAAGATATTTCCCTACATTTTCCACTAACTGTTTTATGGTCTTAGACCTAATGTTTATATCTTTGACCCATTTTGAGTTAACTTTTGTATAGGGTGTGAGATATGGGTCCTCTTTCATTCTTTTGCATATGGATATCCAGTTCTCTAGGCACCATTTATTGAAGAGACTGTTCTGTCCCAGGTGAATTGGCTTGACTGCCTTATCAAAGATCAAATGTCCATAGATGATAGGGTCTATATCTGAACACTTTATTCGATTCCATTGGTCAATATATCGATCTTTATGCCAGTACCATGCTGTTTTGACCACTTGTAGCTTCATAATATGCCTTAAAGTCAGGCAGCATGAAGCCTCCAGCTTCATTTTTTTTCCCTCAGGATACTTTTAACAATTCGGGGCACCCTGCCCTTCCAGATAAATTTGCTTATTGATTTTTCTATTTCTGAAAAGTAAGTTGTTGGGATTTTGATTGATATTGCATTGAATCTGTAAATCAATTTAGGTAGAATTGACATCTTAACTATATTTAGTCTTCTAATCCATGAACACGGTATGCCCTTTCATCTATTCAGGTCTTCTGTGATTTCTTTTAATAATTTCTTGTAGTTTTCTTTGTATAGGTCTTTTGTCTCTTTAGTTAAATTTATTCCTAAATATTTTATTATTTTGGTTGCAATTGTACATGGAATTCGTTTCTTGATTCCCCCTCAGATTGTTCATTACTAGTGTATAGAAACACTACAGATTTTTGAGTGTTGATCTTGTAACCTGTCACTTTGCTGTACTCGTTTATTAGCTCTAGTAGTTTTGCTGTGGATTTTTCAGGGTTTTCCATCTCCTTGATGTTTTAATTTTCTGTTATCTTTGATACATATAGTATGTTTTATTCATCTATATTTTTTAGCAACCCTGTTAAAGATCACTCTATCAGGAGTCAGTACAGTTGTTTCATATTATTAAGTGATTATTAATAGTATTATTAAGTTTCCTTGAGTAATATTTCTTTCTAATCTTTAAACGTTCCAGCCTCAGATATAGGTACAAACATTCATCATGATGTATTTTGGTAACAATTTTCAGCTTCTGTTTTTTTAGACTTTTTTTATGGCTTGAATATGTTCCATATTACTTGAACGTATGTTAGTGTTGTTTTATCAAGAGGGCACATATTTTTTCTTCACTGACTCATTCAAGAGCCATATATGGTTTAAGAAACCATAATTGTAATTGTTGCTAAGTGGTAGTTGTTTCATATAATAAATTTGATGTATGTAAGGAAGTTTGGAGTGTTCCATGCCTAAGACAAAATATTTAGTGCTTTCATCTGGCTCTCCAGTTATTAACTTTCATTATGTCAAGTAGAAGGATTTCTCCTCAGTGCTGTAAGGTCCATGACAGTAGATTCAATGTTTAGAAGCATTAAAATATTTTGCATTGTAATATTACCATTGGGAGAAAATATGAAGTCCTTATATTTCTTAATTTATAAAATCACACAAATTAGTTGTCAGCATCTGTTTTTTTTCCAGTCATTTGTGACAAATGCCCATTTATTTCTAAGTTTAGAGCCACTGTCTCTCCTTATTATCCAGTTGGAAACGTGCAGTGACTAGTAACTGCTAGAGTAGAAGTTCATTGTTACATCCAAATAACTATTGAGCCTACTAAATAAAGGGCCCATTCTTGGCAAAAGAGGAGTTAGCAATTAAACTTCTTTTTTTCTGCATCACTGAGTACACTCCAAAAGAGATCTTTTATCTGTCCAGAGGGGAAGAGTATAATAAATTAAATCTTACCATTAAGAAGAGAGGTATTTAGCACTGACATTCTACTTACAGTAGTTTTCATCCCCAAACCAGCTACCTGGTAACCAAGGCTGAGTCCACTTAGAAGCCTACATAAAAAATGAAAAATACAGCAATTTGGAGAACAACTGGAGCAGCCCATGAAGTAGGTAAGGTGAAAGACATAGGTTGTGTTGATCAAGTTTTCAAACCTTTGAGTTCTATTTTCTGACCATTTGCACCAGGTAGCTCTGGTTAAACTTTTATGGGAAGTAAATACCCAGAGCTTGGACTGTGGCTTAGTTTATTTGGGGTAATGGTCAGGAATTTTCAATTCAGTGAGAGGCAAACTTTCATACTATTAATACTATTAATTTTTAAATGTTTTATAACAATCAAATTTAACATCATCTATTACACAATGCTATGTATTAGTGGGTGGACATTACCTTGTGGCAGGAAATCTCATCATCTGTCCAGGGATGATGTTCAAAATATTTAACAGCTGGAATGGCATGAACAGAAATAAATGAGAAATCCAGCTAACCAAGCATGCCAGTTTAATTCCAGCATGGAAATGGTTATTTGTTAGCCATGACTGCAGGGCACTCCTTTGACTGGGTTTGAAAATAATCTTCTTCCAGTGGGCCTCTTTTGAGTACTCCTAGTACTCTGTGAAGCTGTTATGTAGGTCCATTTGAAAACGGAGTGGAATCTCAGCTTCGTTCACTTCCATGCACTTTATTTTGTAAAACAGCGCATTCACAGAACATGCATCCATTGCTCTGCAAAACCAGTAGCTCAATCACCTTTGAAAACTGAGTGAAATACTGGCTCATTTCAATTCCATGGATATTTTTTGAGTGAAAAAATTGCATTTTCACAAAACACTAACCTACTGCTCTCCAAGCTGGTATGTAAGTCTGATTTGAAAACAGAGTAAAGTCTGCCTCCTTTCAATTCCATGTTTTTTTAACGAAAAGCAGCATGTTTGAACATTATTTGAAGAGTAAAACATTTGAGCACGATTAATCTTATTTAAAGATATTAAGTCAGTTAAGAACATGTTAGTTGTTTACCATTTCATTTTAAGATTTAGAACTTGCCAATGCGAATAACATTAATATAAAAAAATACAAAGAGAATCTGTATCACTTAATACGTTTTTAGCTGCAATAATGGAACACCAGATTGAACACATCTTAAAGCACAAAAACACTTGCTGCTCATTTAACAAGAAGGTAAGAGGTAGACTTGGTAGGCACCCAAAGTTGGTGTAGAGAAGCAAGATGTCATCAAGGACCTTCCCACTGTATATATCAAAGATAATAAAACATACTGTATGTATCAAACATATAATAAAACATACTATATGTATCAAAGACAACAGAAAAATAAAACATCAAGGAGAAAAAAATTTGGAACTAATAAATCCAGGTTCGAACAAAGTTCATGTTTGAATGTAAAAGGGCCCCAAATGAAAGAACACTGTGGGAAAAGCACAAAATCTCCTTTTAAAAAGAAAATATAAACAGTTTAAAATAGCATTTCTTTTGCTAATTTGAAAACAGAATGAAATGAATGATTTTTTAAGAAAATATAAATGATCAAAATTTAGTCAACAAGTGGTAGAAACCCAAATATTCTGAAAGTGCTAGCCTAAGCAATAGGACACAAACATGACATAAGAGATAAAGATAGGAGAGGAGGGAACAAAATTATCTGCAGATGATATAATCATATACCTAAAAATCTAAAGAGAATCAACAGAATACCCATTAAAGAAAAGTTTAATAAAGTAGTCAGTTATTTAAAGATCAATGGATTTTTAAAAGACAATCCATGTGAGGAATAATAAGGGTGGAAATGTGATAGAATAAAAGAAAAAACAACTATTGACCAAAGCGAGGAATAATAAGGGTGAAAATGTGATAGAATAAAAGAAAAAACAACTATTGACCAAAACCTTAAAATAACTAGAGCAAACATAAAATACATAAACCTATGTGATGTAAAAAAAAACAAACAAACAATAAAATGCATTTCTTAAACAATTGTCACTAACACTGCCAGCAGACTAAGAAATTTAGAGTGGTTGAGATTTGAGCACAAGAGATGTCCAAAGCTATGAAGTTCTGTCAAACTCTTTAAGGAAATATTGAATCTTTACCAGGAACTTCAAAGGAAGTAATAAGCAAAATATCCTCAGGCTTGTAAAAGGTCCCAGAGGCAAGAATGTTGCTAGGAAAAATTCTGACAGTCATTCAATTTATGGGGTGATCACATTGAAGGGGAATTGGATGAAGACTAGTGTGCTGATTAAAAAAATACCCAGCCAAGTTTGTGGGTGGACCTTCCTCGTTCTGGTACTTGCAGTGTGCAAGGCAAAAGAAAGTCACATAAGGAAGTAGGGCTGGCCAAGAGCCTATCCTCAGGTAATACTGAATGCTACCTTGAAGAAAGTGAGAGGTCTTAATGCCATCTCACTAATACTTTCATATTTGAAAGTGATAGAAACTTTGAAGAGAGAATGGCTTCACAAACAGGATTAGAGATGCCCTAAATGGCATAGTTTGGAATCGTTTTTTCCTTCTTAGTTCTTTTTTTCTGAATGAAACTTGATCCAGAATTTTAATCTCTGCTCTGAAATTGACCAGTTGTGTGATTTGATGTTAGTATAATCTTTCCAAAACACTTTTGTAATTTGATGAGTAGGAAAAATAATATTTATCTCACAGAGATCCTGTGAGGATTAAATGGGATAATGTAGGATAAATGTTATGTACTTACTAATATACAGTGATTAATAAGTTACTTGAAGTAACTGTTCCAACTTGCTTTACCTTCATGTGTATTTATATCACAATATCACCTCCATAGAATAGGTTTTTATTGTTGCTGATTGTGGGGGGTTTTGTTGTTTGTTTGTTTACATTTACACTGGAGAGAAGATTTCAGGCTTAGGAAAATTAAGTAAGATCCAAAACCACACAGCTAGTCAATGCCAGATGATGGATTTGAGGCTGTCTGCCTCCAAAATCTGTATTTTTTACTATATGCTGCACTGCACTCTTCACTAAAAATGAACAAAACACCATTTTACAGGTATAGCGTGATGCACCAACTTGTGTGGGAGGAATTTCCCCAAACTCCTCACTCCACCTTACCATCCCTCACCACCACCACCACCACACACACACACACACACACACACACACACACACACACACACACACACAATTTTTCCTGTCTTTATAAGTTCCTTATGTATGCAGATATCAGCAGTAGAGAACTCAGAGGGAAACTGAAGAAAGAACACAGTCTCTTCCTTGATTTCCTGAAGTCCTTAAGTCAAGCATTCTTTTAGTTGGTAGGAGTAATGAAATTAAGGTTTCTCTCTGTTTTGTCCAGGGAGATTATTTTTGGTCTTAATGCTTCTAAATGCCCCTGCTGTAACGTGAAATATAAAGAAGGGGAATTCTGACTGACTCTCTTGATTCCCATCATGTTTGCCAAAATTTCAACTTGTTGAATGAAAGACACATTGATTTTTGGCACAACCGTACCTAAATACTAAAAAAAGACCTCATGCTATCAGATTCACTGGCATAAATATTCCTGGACGTATATATTTTTCTTCCCCCAGTGCTGCCCCCATTGCAGTATTTCCCTGTAATAATTTAATTCCAATCTAAATTTCCCAAAAGACCTCATACTATAAAGATCATATATACTCCTGGTATATATTTTTTCCTTCCCCAGTGATACCCCCTCTGAAGTATTTCCCTGCAAATGATTTAATTCTTCCGTGGAGAACGTTTCACAATTGAAGCTCAAATACATTCCATGAAGTCATTTACAAGCTCTGTTCCTTTAACCCTCTGCAGAAACTGGCCAGTAGCAACAGCTCTAATTTCTCAATTCCTCTCCTTACTTTGCCCAGAATATCTCAACCCTAAGTGAAAATTCCCCCTTAGAATTATTCCCTCTCTATAAATGAAAAAGAGAAAGAGGTACACTCAAACTGCAAATAGTGTAAGCAAAACTGTGATGGGAAAGAGAAAAATGTCTAGGCCAATATGTTGCTGAGAAAATTAATTACGTACTCACTGAACAATGATTGGTAGCAGTGCAGGATCCTTTCAGAGAAAATATGAAATTTGAGCTGTATCAAGTGATGTTTGTGCTCAGAATTCTTAACTGTTTAAGAACATCACCCAGTCGGATGATTCAACTCATGCGCCCCAAACTTTGGGCAATAGAGCACTCTGAAATTTTCTGAACACATTGCTGAGGCTTTTCATGGAGGAAATCAAAAGAGGGGCATCGAGTATTTGAAAGATAAATGGGAGGAATAATAGGTAGGGACGCTGGAGACAGCACGGGACCATGATGGAGTGCAGAGGAAGATTTGTGCTGGAGAAGCACTGTGTTAGTGAGGGAGTGAAAGCCAGAAGGAGCCAGCCATGCCTTGCCCTGGGCATGCCACTCACAAGTCTCCAGAGACCTCCCAGATTACAGCTTCTGTGCAATCACAGTATATAATTTTGGATTGCGTGATATTTTATTTATTAAAATGGTGAATTGGTCCCATACAAAGAGAAATGTGTCTGGAGACCTTTTTTCATGAGGCAAAATAAGGCAGAAACAGTGTGAGGAGGGAAAATTGCCAGGAGGCAGACAAGGATGAAAGAAAACAATTTTCAAAGAAAAGTCCTTAAATGAAGAATAGTGGCAAAATTATTCAGCTTTTTACTTTACCCATCAGGATATAAATTCCCTACCTTTTCTCAAACCCTTTTTTAGAGGTGGTGGCACATCTGAGTTCTCTTAAGTAGCCCCCTTTTCCTGAAAACCACTTGTAAGAATCACAGGCATTGTTGGGTAAGTACTGGATAAGCAGTAGAATTATTAACTTGTTTCATGAAGTTTCATGTGGGGGAGAAATAGGGAAATATTTACTGTAATGACTATTACAATCTCTTATAGCAATTCATTAATAATTTTACATATTGCCCAAAGGAAAGCGAAGTGAAATTATAAGCTAATAGTAACTATTACCATCAACTTTTACTACTTTTAGTAATAATAATAATGAATTGGTCTAATGTTTTATTTTATGAAAGAGAAAACAGTTCTCCTGGTTCCCAAGATCTTACATTGCAAAATTCAACTAAAAATCTCCTAGAATATTATTTTCATTCTTACCTTATAATCTTCTTTTGATTTCTCCCCTGGAAAGCTGCAGCTCTGTGTCAAGAGAGACTGCCGACTCTTATTTATTAGCCAAAGTCTGGCAGAGAACCAAATTGCTTTAAAAGGGAAATCTGGGTGGATGAGATTTTAGTTTTTTTAAATTTTATTTTAATTTTTTATTAATTAAAAAATATTACAAGAAACACAAACATTCCCAACACATACACTCAGCAATTCACAATATCATCACATAGTTGCATATTCATCATCATGATCATTTCCCAGAACATTAGCAACAATTCAGAAAAAGAAATAAAAAGACAATAGATAAATATAACAAACAGAAAAAAAATTTTTACATGCCATACCCCTTACTTGATCCCTTTCATTGATCACTGGCATTTCAAACTAAATTCATTTTAACATTTGTTCCCCCTATTATTTATTTTTATTCCATATGTTTCTCTCATCTGTTGACAAGGTAGATAAAAGGAGCATCAGACACAAGGTTTTCACAATCACACAGTCACATTGTGAAAGCTGTATCATTATACAATCATCATCAAGGAACATGGCTACTGGAACACAGCTCTACATTTTTAGACAGTTCCCTCCAGCCTCTCCATTACATCTTGGACAACAAGGTGATATCTACTTAATGGAGGTTTTAGTTTTTAAACTATAGATAAAGAGCCAAAAACATTACAACCCTGTCAACATCTGAGATTCACTGCTTTCTGCCTTCTTCACTACCTGTCTTAAATTTTAAGTCAGCAGATTATAGATTTTAAGTTCTTTGTTTCTTTTCCATCCAATTCACATCAGAATTATCTCACATGCACCTCATCTTCAGTTCACAACCCATTCTCTGCTCCCACAATTTATGGCTTCAGAGTTAAACTTTACAACTTCATATTGTTCTCCTAAAATTCTTTTGTTAGTTGTATTTTCACTGTTGGTCACTGGCTTCTTTTTTTAATTTATTTTATTTTATTAATTTTTTTAAATATGGAATGCTTCACGAATTCGCCTGTCATCCTTGTGCAGGGGCCATGCTAATCTTCTCTGTTTCGTTCCAATTTTAGTATATGTGTCGCCGAAGCAAGCACTACTGGCTTCTTAATTTACCACCTTCACTAGGAGGTCAGTTTATTCCTCCAAACTCTTTTTATCACAGAGTCACACCATATTATATGCCATATAATATCAGTAATATGCAGCTCATCTACAAATAAAATGCTCTCAAGTACTCCTGCCTCTCAACACATCTAACCTGCTTTCCTGTTCTCCATTTTTCATCTATCATTCCATTCATCCCTAAAAATCACAGAAGTTCGTCTTTTTGTCACAAAAGCAAATCCTGCCCTATAGATCCCGTCTCTTCCTACCTCATGAGAAATTTTGCTCCACATCTGTAATATCACTGTAGCAGGAAATAGATGAGTGGAGAGAAGCTCTTTTAAAACTGCCTGAGTCAGAAGGGAGATTGCTGTTATACTTTAAAGGATGTGGCAATGGGACTGTTAGATATATTTAGACCTAGCATGCCCTCACTCCAACCATCCAACCCACAAGTTTAGAAGGGAATTGAAGAAATTAATTAATAGGATTTCTTTTTTTTTTAGTTTTCCTCTTGGCATACTGAGGAATACAAGGCTAGGGTTCTGGAATTCAGGAAAAGGAGAAGATGAGTTTGCAATGAGTTTGCAACCAGGCCTTTGGTAAAAAACCACCAAAGCACCGAGGAACAATGATGTCTGCTATCCACTTTGAAGTTTTCTGCCCTGTGCAATTTGTCCTTTCTTCACCCACAAATCCCAGCAATCATTTGCTACACTCAGTAGTGCTGTGTTTGTGGAGAATGAAGGAAGAGAACTATGTCTGTTTGGGTTAAAGCAGTGAAGAAATGTGGTGAGCAGGCAGGCTGCTGAATGACCAGTGCTGATGAAGCATTTAGCTGTGTATAGTTAACGGGAAGGAAAGGGGACAAGTAACAATCAAAAGAATGTAATAGTACTCAGGGAATTCTTGGAAACTGAGAAGGTTGCAAGAGATGACTAATGACCCTCTATGATGTATGCTGAACACTTCATTATTATGAAATATTCCTTTTTATCTCTAATTATGCTTTATGCCTTAAACTCCACTTTGTTACTAGTAGAGCTACATTCTTTCCATTAGTGTTTATAAAACCACTGAAGTCCAAGTGTTTGGAAAATGTTTCAGCCTTCCTATGTCATAAATATAATGACAGTAGATTTCAGCCTTCCTGTGTCATAAATATAATGACAGTGATAGCTGGATTTTGTTTTTTTTTCTCACCAGTTTGACAATCATTTGTCTTTGAACTAGAACATTTTGTCTATTTCCATTTATTTTAATTATTGATATATTTGGATTTATTTCAACCAATCTTGTATTTTTCTTTTCTTTCTATCTTGTCTTCCTAATTTATCTTTCATTTTATCTTTTTTCCTTGCCCTTTTTGGATCAATCTTGTTTTAAAATTATTCCGTTTTCCCAACATTTATGAACTCCAATTCATTCTCATCAATAGAGCAAGACTGCCAAAGGAAAACAAAAACACAAAAAGCTGCCAAAACCTCACTCTGCTTTAAGAGATATTCTGATTTTTTTTAAGCCTCTGTCCCATGCAGCTACATATTTTGACGAAATTTTTTTGAGGAAAAAATTCACTGTATTTCAGGCTCAGTTCTCCACCCCTCACTTTTCAGGGGATTTTAACCATTCAGTTTTCCAATTTTGTCTCTCTCCAGCCCATTAAACCAACAAAACGTTTGCTGGTTTCTCTTTCTCCCAGCAGCAGCCTTCTGCCCAAATTCCCTGCATCCTGTTACACACCCAGAGTCTGCAAATGCTGTAATCTTCAGCTCATTTCTCCTGAGAATCTTGGTGCCTCAACCTCAATGCATCAGCAGCTTTCTACCTTCAAACTTTTTCTTCTTCTTCTTTTTTTTTTTTTTGGTATTTTATCTGTTTTTTTCTGGTTGTTCTCAGTGGAAACATTAAACTGCCACAACCTGCTCCATTCTACGGGAAAATGAAAGTTTGTAGCTATTTTAGTTGAATACAAATGAAAGTATGGCACCAGAAGTTGGGAAAAAATCATGGGTCATTCAGGCTTTGTTCAGTTGACCAAATAATTTATTATTCAAGCAGCAAAGCTTTTGAAAATGAAAATGATGTTATCATTAATAAGCTCAGAGTAACTGGTGAAAACTGGGATATGGTCACCACAGGTTTTATGAGTTTGATAGTTCTTCCCTCCTTCGTTCTTCCCTGATCCCAAATCTGCCTTACCAACTCCCTCCTTTCTCTGTAGGCACAAGGTACACAGTTGACTGCCAGAAATTTTACCAACATACAGACACACACTATATCTTGTGATGTTCTTTTATTCCTGAAAACATTTTTAAGAAAGCTAAAACAGAGGGTTAGCTAAACCTGAGGGTTTGCTACCAACAGAACTTCAAAAAAGGGAATTGTAAAGGATATTCTTCAGGCAAAGGAAATTGAGCCAAACTGTAAGTCTAATATACAAGCAACATAAGAAAGCAAGGAGAATAATAAATATATAGACAGAGCTAAGCAAATATTAACTGAAAATTATGATAATGCCTTTTAGAGAGCTAAAAAAATAAACTAGAACTAAATAAATCACAAAAATAATTCTGGGAAGGCAATGATAGGGATTCAAATTTCTCAAATACCTTCTTCTTTTTGGTCAGCAGGAGGATAAAAATATTACCAGCTTTCAGGTTCCAAAACATTAATTATGCATAGTAAATTTTCTATGAGAATTTTCAAAATAGTAGAAATTGGATGCATAACTAAGTTCCAAACTACTGGAGGAGAAAAATACAATGACAAAATATAGCATTCTATTAGATAGAAAGAAGACAGGAGAGAAAAGAAAATATAGAAAAGGCAGGATAAGAAAAAAAACAAAATAAACTAGACTTAAACCCAAATATATCAATAATTTCATTGTGTGAATTAAGAAGTCCAGTCAAAGGATTAAGATTATTAGACTTGAAAAGATCTACCTATATGCTATTTAAGAGACATACAGAAAATCAATTTCAATTTCAAATTTGAAATTAAAGATGGAAAAATATATTCCAGCAAATCCTAACCAATAGAAAGCTGATATTGCTACATTCATGTCAAGCTTTAAGGTAAAATAAAGAAGATTACTGAGTAGTGATAAAACAGTCAAATCACTAAGGAAACACAAATCTAAACTAACAAACACCTATTAACACAATCTCACATATGCAGAACAGAATTTAACAGAATTACAGGGGGAAATATGCAGCTCAATCATCCTAGTGAAAGACTGAATACATGTATCTCAGCATATCATAAGATATACATGGATACATATATTTCAGGTAGAAAAAAACATTAGTAAGGATATAGAAATTTTGGATGACATTGATGATCTGGGTCAAATGGATATACAATTAGCATTTCAACCAAAAAGTGGAGAATATATACCCTTTTCAAACACATAGGGAACATTTAAAAAATGAAACTATATTCTTGGTCATACAGTAAATTACAAAACTGTTTCAAACAATGAATAGTTACAAAACTATTTCAAATAAATGTCATTAACTTGAAAATTCAAGGTCAAGAAAGAAGCTAAGTTCCCTTAGGACAATTAGGTCAGTGTTGTTGTTCTTTCTCAAGGAGTTGAGTCACAGTGAAGATGTTAAAAATCTGTGTTCATTACATAGACCAGACTCAATGAAGAATTCTCTCTTTAATGAGTCACATTTGCCTTCTTGTACTAGAAAAGAAACTGAAGTACAGAGGCTGAGCTGGATTGAAGCTCCCACCATTTCCTTCCGGCCTCTTTCAAAGAGACCAGAGCTCCCTCCAGATGGACAGTCAGCAGAAGTCAGATCAGATCCTCTGGTAACAGCCATTCAAAGGCTTAAATGACAGGATTGCAGGACTCTGGATGAACTGGGACTAGAGTCTGCACCATATTGTGGGAAGGGGAGGGTGGTATGTCCTGAGAGAGGAAACAGGGACTCAGGTAGTGAGAAGTAGAGCAAGTTTTGTGAGACAGACATGATGGGACTGAAGGAAAGGGAGAATAGGAAAGAGAAGACACCATCTGAATGGCCATCCTGTGTTGTATTGCCTGCTTTCCCTGCATTTACCAAGAGTGAGTTAAATGCTCCAAGGGCACAATTCTGAAAACTTCCACTTTGCATTTTTGTGGGGTGTGCCAGTTTGAAACTATTATATACTCCAGAAAAAACATGTTTTAATCCTGATCCAATCTTGTGGGACCAGACCTATTGTTTGAGGTGGAAACCTTTCATTAGATTGCTTCCATGGAAATTGACCCACTCAGTTGTGGGTGTGACCTTTAGGTTAAAATACTTCTATGGAGATGTGACATCCCCAATTGTGGGTGTAGTGTTTTGATTAGATGAAGAGGTGACTCCATCCATTCAAGGTGGGTCTTGATTAGTTTAATAGAATCTTTAAAAGGGGAAATATTTTGGAAAAAGCTTCAGAGCCAACACAAGACCCAGACATTTGGAGATGCAGAAAGAAAGCACCCCTGGGGAAGCTGTTTGGAACTAGAAGCCAAAGAATCAGAAGATGCCAGCTCATGTGCCTACCCAGCTGACAGAGGTGTTCTGGACCCATCAGCCTTCCTTGAATCAAGGCATCTTTTCCTGGATGCCTTCGTTTGGACATTTTTATGGCCTTATATCTGTAAACTTGTAACTTAATAAATCCCCTTTTCAAAAGCCATTCCATTTCTGGTATATTGCATTCCAGCAGCTTTGGCAAACCAAAACGGGGAATTTTTGCTTTAACTTGCTTTAACCCTTCAGGAAAGCAATTAGGGAAATTACCAATAGAGGTTGACTTATTAACATTGTCTGTAAAAATGAGGAAGGCAGTCTCTGGAAAGAGTAGTCTGCCTAATGCCACTCATTCCCCTTATCCAATGATCACTAGACAGACCCCAACTTGCTGAATTGTGAATTTACAGGTGGAAAGAACTGCTGGCCAGCAGACGACTACCCATCCTGGAGATCATTAAATCAATGCACTGAGTTTACTCTCAATCCCTTTGACCTTTCATTCTTTCCTTTGGCAACAAATGTGGTTGGAGAGGAAAGTGCCACCTGTCAAATGAATGGCACCATGGTTTAGAGCTGTTGGGTCTGGTATGCACTGAGAGGCCTAATGTTTATAGTAATAACTGACAGAGGCCAGGTTCCCTCTCTCACTTACCATTATTGGTACCTAGAAAGATAGTCCATAAACTTTACTAATTCAGAAATAGGTGATACTTGGCACTAGATGCCCCCTTTCTTCTATGGTTAGATCTCAGACAGCTCAGGTTCAGAAATTATTCTTTCCATGTACTTGACAAGCCTGATCTAGCACAATGATTCTCAAAATGTTCTTAGAAGCACAAACCTTTTCTCAAATGAAATCTTAACACAGAAGCCATACGTATCAACATATAAAAGTAGACCTATATCGTTAAAAGCAAGGTTGGGGGAAGAACACTCCTGCTTAAACTCCTTCAGTCCTGGGATACTACCTCAATACCCAAGGGTTCTGCATTAGAGATGTGAAAACCACCCATCTACAGGAATGTCATGTGCTGGTTCATATCTTAGAAAGTTCATATTCTAAAACAAACATCTTCAACAATTTCATTTCCAGCAAGTTAAAAGGGATGCACATCACAAACCAGGAGGGAAGATAAATGCAAAGCTACACCAAAGAAGTCCTCCTCTTTGGAGTATTACTAGACTGAACATAATGAGAAATTAGGTGGAGGAAGATTATTTCTAGGGTTGTAGTCAGGTTTTGTGCCTCGCTTCTGCACCAGCCTGGGATCTTTCCTGCCAGATCTCCTGTTGTTGGGGTCAATCTTGAGCAACTTCATCTTCATAATGACTCTTGTCCTACCCTTACCCACTTAGATTATTTGCCTTCCCATCCACCTATACAGAGATATTCCCTGCTCATGCTTCTCACATACATGACCACATTATTTTTTCCTGGAATGTGAGGCTTTATTGTTTGATTCACCCCAGCATAGTTTATGTTTTATGGAAAGTCACAAATTTCCTTATTTCCAAGATTTAGATAAATAGTGTTATCTGGAGGAGGGTGCTGGTAATATGCAATCTCAGAAAGAGTGGTTTAGGTGGGAATTCTATTTAAGCCAGTGCTAAATTACTTGACAAAATCAGTGGTTTCTTTCTTTTAGATCTAGTAAATCCCAGGAGTATAAATCCAACAGCCCAAGATTCTTTCTGTCCCCTAAAACCTGAGTGAAGAATTTATTAGTTTTTATTACTGCAGTATTAAATTACCACAAACTTAGTGACTTAAAACAACACAAATTTATTATCATGTCGTTCTGTAGGTCTAATGTCCAATAGTGATCCTACCAGGTTAAGACCAAGGTATCTGCCTGGCTGCATTACTTTCTAGGCGTTCAAGGAGAGAATCCCTTGTCTTGCTTTTTCTAACTTCTAGAGATTGTGTGCATTCTTTGTCCCATGGCGCCTCCTTGCTCCATCTTCAAAGCCAGCATCAGCAAGGCAAGTCCTTGACCCATTCTTCTGTCTCTGTCTTCCATTTTTAAGGACCCTTGTGATAAGATTGGGCCCACTTGGATAATGCAGAATAATCTCCCCATCTTTATGTCCAGACCCATAGTCACATCTACGAAGTACCTTTTGCCATGTAAAGTAACAAATTCACAGGCCCCAGGGATCAGAACACGTCTACCACAGAGAAGAATGCTAGAGTATGGATCCTAATGTGCTAAGTTTCTTGATGCTTTCTGTCATATTGTATTTTCTCATTGTCAATGGCATAATTATATTCATCTGCTGATAGATCTGATTGTGGTACTTTGCAAGATCCATAAAGTCAGTACTCTTTGTTGTTTTTGTTTTTGTGAGAAGTTTGGAAATAGAAGTCTAGATACAGATTGAGGAAATAGAAACTGAGTCCTTCATAGAATGAAAATAAAGATATAATTTTGACCCTAGGGTATGATTTGCCACATTTTCCTGAAGTGACTTTTCATAACTTTATTTATTATCATTTTTACTTTACACATAATTAAAAAATTTTAAGACATGGAAATTAGAAAAAAGTTGCAAAAATAGTAGAGGCTTCCCACATAACCTACACCCAGTTTTCCCTATCAGCATCTTACATTTGTGACAATTAATGTACCAGTGTTGATACATTATTAAATAGTCCTTACTTATGCAAATTTCCTTAGTTTTTATCTAATGTCCTTCTTTCCACGGTCCCATCCAGTATACCTCATTACATTTGGTCATCATGTCTCCTTAGGCTCATCTTGGCTGTGATAGTTTCTCAGGCTTTTCTTGTTTTTGATAATTTGACAATTTTAAGGAGTGTTGATCAGGTAGGTATTCTGTAGAATATATCTCAGTTTGGGTTCGTCTGATGCTTTTCTCATGATTAGACTAGTATTATGGGTTTGGGGAGAAAGCTCACAGAGGTGAAGAGCCATTCTCATCAAGGCTATATAGTTTCAACATGACATATCATGATACCTTGATGACCTTGCCAAGGTAGTGTTTGGCAGGTTTCTCCGTGTAAAGACACTCTTCCCCCTTTTTAGTACTGCACTCTTTGGGACAAAGTCTATATGTAGCATATACTTAAGGACTGAGGAGTTATACTCAATCTCCTTGATGGCGGAGTATCTACATAAATTTTTTTAATTCTTCTATATGGAAATACTTTATTTATATCGGTATGGATTCATAGATATTCATATTATACGTTGGGTTATAATCTAATACTACTTTATTCTCAAATTGTTGTTTTCTTAACCTGTAGATTACCTTGTGTTAATGGTGTGGGAAATCACTGTTATTTTATAAAGTCAGCTACCTTGTCCTATCTCTTTCACCAGGTTCCTAATTTGTACGCACACAGACCAGATAACTTTGGACCTTTCAACTAGAAAATCTCACTCTCCAGGGGCCCAGTACCACCAAACCATACCCTGTAAAGAGGGAGGAAGCAGAATCCCAGGCAGGGTCAATGGGATGTGTCATTGGCATCATTAATGGAAGATTCTTGAGACCAGCCAAAGTGGCCAGTTACTGTGTAATAGCCCTACCAAATTTGGACTAGGAAGGAGGAGACTGACTGGAAACTAAGGGAGGGAGTAAAGTCAAGGCCAGCAGCCCAGGTTGTCTGATTAAGATGGGTTAGAGGTAAGGAAAGCAAAATGGCAGGAGATAACATAGATCAAACAGAGTGCCTAGAGTGAGGCTCAGGCACAACAAGGGGTCAGAAACACACTCTTCAGAGTGGCCAGGTTCCATTTGCCATACTCTCTTCACACGGGATTTGGTTGCTTTGAGGTGGCTAGGGGCTCAGACATTCAGCAGAGAGACTGCCCTGCATATTTGTAGCCTTAACCCCCCTCATCCTCACATCTCTCAGAAAACTACCTGCTGGCATCATTCTCTAGAAAGGTGGTCCATATGAATGTTGGAATCACTTGGGGAACTTTTAAACAATATCATTGTCAGGGCCCATGGCTGTGAATCACTGCTATTGAAGGTCAAGATTTTTCCTTTATGTCCACAGCTAGAAAAATACCACCAGGGAGAAGGGACAGCTCTAATGGAGAAATGGCAGTTTCTTACTTCCAGTATCCTCTCCTAAATACTTGCCAATTTTGCCAAGGAGGATCCAAAAATCATGGTCCCATCAGCCAGGGCAAAGTAGCAAAACTCTTCCAATTCCAGGAAACAGTCTATATCAAACAGGTTCCAAATCTGAGGTATAAGCCTGGATACAGCTCTGGACATGTGTGGTGGAGAGGCTATCAGATAAAGAACCTGGGTGTATACAGGGGAAATAGACGATATGAAGAAATTCTGACCCAGTCCTGCCAGACACAAGACAGGGGCGGGCAGCAGCCTCCTGGCAAGGCCAACTCTTTTCTAGCTCAAGATTTAGGATCAATTGGTCCAGGCTCCTGCATGTCTCAGGCCCTGTACCATCTACTGAAAACAGATCCATCAGCACTGTACATTGCTCTAATAACAAGGCTTTGTCAGACAGGTCCTGGCAGGAAAATGGCAATCCCAGACAGGTTATTGAGGCAAGTTATCATAAGAGTCAGTTACAAAGGATTGGGCAGGTTTAAGGGAAACCAACAGGGATGGTGCTGCTTTCTGACACTTGAAGGGTCAAGCAGAAGGAGAAGGGGCTGTAGGAAGGGGCTTCCAGGCAGCAGCTAAGAGTTCAGTAGAGGGAGCTGGCCAACCTGTAGAGACCCAGTGGGGAGGGAACCCAAGAAATAAAAGCCCTGACCTCACCATCTCCTAAATGCCCACAGCTGAGAACCAAAGATATGCCATTAACCTTCAAACCTCACATAATATGAGTCAGAAATAGATATTTGTGGTAATAGTAGGAGGGGTTTATTATGCAGTATCACTTGGTAAAAGCTCATGGAAGCCTAGCAGAATCCTGAGGTCAATGGAGCTGAGTGGGGCAGCCCTTAAAGTCAGCCTTTGTGGTTGTGGATCAGGATTGGGAGTCAGAGTGGAAAGTGAGCCACAGAAGGCATCCAACTCAAAGGCTAGTAGTCTCTTTTTCTAGACTTCTGTCATTAGCAGACATTTTTTCCTCTGAGGGCCAAGAATATGTCCTGAATCAGAGTTGATGGCATGGTCCCTGGGACACCGGATGTCCTCCCAGACTGACATCCCCTAGCAGAAACGCCTGCTGGCACCTCATTCTTCTTTGCATCAGAGCAGCACCTGTTCATGGGAGGTGTAAGAAGGATGTAGGTACTGCGTGCACAGAGAATCACTTCTTTCTGCCATACTAGCTTCAGAGGATCATATTTGACAATTTCCCTATACCTCTTCCTACCATAGTAGACCTTCTGAGATAATATCTAAAAAATTTAATTTGAAAGTGTTTTATCTTCCATTGTCAAAATATTTGTTGAGCAGAGTGTGGTATGAACAGTACGCTTGCTCAAATAGCTATTGTAAATTTTCCACCTTGAGTCTCCAGCTTTCATTTTTCTTTACTTCAACAGAAACCAGGTTTGTTTAAAGATTACCCTTTCTTTACTGAAAAAATATAGAATCCAGAAGACCTGTGGTCATCCAGGATAGAAAGATCCAAAGTTTAACCCTGAAACCCTATACAGGTATGCTAGCTTGAATTGTTATGTACCCCAGAAAGGGCAATATTCTTTTAATCCATCCTTTTGGGTGCAGACCTATTGTAGGTGGGACTTTTTGATTAGGTTATTTCAGTTAAGATGTGACCTACCTCATTCAAGGTGGGTCTTAATCTTCTTACTGGAATCCTCTATAAGAGGATAAAGAATACACAGAAAACCCAGAGAAGTTCAGGGAAAAAGTTCCAAAGAAGCTAAATGGTAAAGATACACTCAGAGAAGCTAAGAGAGACAAAAGCTAAGAGAAACATATAGCCAGCAGCTGGAAACAATAAGACCTTAGAGAGAAGAACTAGCAGACCTTGCCATATGCATAGCTATCTGACAGGAGCCCAAGCTTGCTAGTAACTGGTCTTCAGAGAAGGTATCATCCTTGATGCTTTAACTGGGACATTTTCATGGCCTTAGAATTGTAAACTTGTATGCTAATAATTCCCCATTGTTAAAAGCTCGTCCAACTCCCTTTGTCCAGTGTATGGGCAGATAAGTAAGAAAATAAAGACACAAAAATAAATAAATAATGGGGGGATAAGGAGTATGGAATGCTTTGGGTGCTCTTTTATTTTATTTTTAGTTTTTTTGGATCAATGAAGATGCTCTAAAATTGAGTGTCAAGATGAATGCACAACTATATGATGATAATCTGAGCCATTGACTGTATGTTTTGGATAATTATATTGTATATGACTATATCTCAATAAAACTGCACTTTGAAAAAAGTCAGTCTATTCTTTGTGTATTGCATATCCTCAGCTTTGACCCCAGAAGTGGGATGCTATAATTTGCAAATACCAAAAAATGCTGGAACAGCTTTATAAATGGGTAAGGGAAAAATTCTGGAAGAAATTGTGAGGAGCTTGATAGAAAAGGCCTAGATTGCTTTGGCGAGACTATTGGTAGAAATATGGACACTAAAGGTACTTCCAATGAGGTTTTAGACAGAAATGATGAATATGTCATTGCAACTGGAAGAAAGGTGAACCTTGTTTTAAAGTGGCAGAAAATTTGGAAAAATTAAGTTCTGATGTTAAATGAAAGGCAGAATTTGAAATTGACAAGCTTGGATATCTAGCTGAGGAGATTTCCAAATTAAATATGAAACGTGCAACCTGGCTTCTCCTTGCAATTTATGGTAAAATGCAAGAGGAAAGGATTGAGCTGAGAACTGAACTCTCGGATACAAAGAAACCAGGAATGGATTGTTTCCAAAATTCTGAGTTTCCAGGAAGTGGGTCTGTAGAGGATAGTGCCTCATGTGAGGATTTAACTGAACATGGAACCAGCCAGTTATTTCAATGCAAGACTGTACTGGCAATGCTGTTATCCAGAAAAGATTTGTGGAAAGTCTCATTGTCTAGCAGTTGGGATCTCTGTGTAGTGAAAATTAAACTAACAAATTTTTTTTTTTGCAAAATTCTATAAGAATGGAACCATTGCCAGTGGGGACTAAAAGAAACAGAAAAGGGATGGATTGAAGGAAAAATGACTTCAAAGGCAGTACTGTTCTAGTTTGCTAGCTGCGGGGATGCAACACACCAGAGATGGATTGGCTTTTAATAAAAGGGGGTTTATTTTGTTGTTTCTTCAGAGGAAAGGCAGCTAACTTTCCACTGAGGTTCTTTCTTATGTGGAAGGCACAAGATGGTCTCTGCTGGTCTTTTCTCCAGGCCCCTGGGTTCCAACACCTTTCCCCGGGGTGACTTCTTTCTGCATCTCCAAAGGCCTGGACTGAGCTGCTAGTGCTGAGATGAGGAATGCCAAGCTGCTTAGGCTGTGCTACTTGGCACTCTCTCATTTAAGCACCAGCCAATTAAGTCAAACGTCACTCATTGCAGCAGACACGCCTTCTAACTGACTGCAGATGTAATTAGCAACGGATGAGGTTCACGTACCGTTGGCTTATGTCTGCAGCAACAAGACTAGGTATGCTCACCTGGCCAAATTGACAACTGAATCTAACCAACACAAGTACCATGGAAGCTGAGGTCTGGAACAAACACACATCAGGCAAAGATAGTGAACCCACCCATCTATGTGGAAAGGATGAGTTTGCCCCAGAGTTTACAGAGGGTGGGCCTTCCACCCTACATTCAGAAAAAATATTACCACCCCAGGGTTCTCAGATACCTAGGGAATTAGGGACAGTTTGGCAACTATCCACTGTTTGAGGGAGCTAAGCATGTGCCCCAGAGATTGTGGAGAATCTAGCCACCACCCCCACTGTTCTGAGGGAGTTGAGCCTGTACCCCAGTGATGGCAGAGTATTCAGCCACCACCTCAAAGCTTGAAGAGGGTAGAGCCAAGACCATGACTGTCTCCCCAATCTTGGAAATGTTGGTGCACTCATCTCAGTATTTGGAGACAGCAAGACCACTCACTGCATAAACCCTTGAAAAGGGTGGGGCTGCTACTCTATCATGCCCTGAGGAAAAAAACTTCAATCTATAGGAGATTCTCAGACCTTAAAATTTAATAAAGTATTCCCAAGAGGTTTTGAAACTGTTTGGGACTGGTGACCCCAGTTTTCCTCTCAGAGTCTCCCTATGGCAATGGAAATGTGTAGTCTGTGACCATCTGTCCTTTGAATATTGGAAGAAGATAATTTGTTCTAAGTTTCACAGGTCCACAGCCAAGGGGAATTTTGCCCCAGGACAGACTACACTTGTAAAAAATTTGATGAGACTATGTACTTAACATTGTTACTGAAATATTTGAGGCTTTTGTGATATTGTGATGGAATAAATGTATTTTTGCATATGGAAAGAACATGTCTTTTTAAGGTCCAGAGGGTGGAATCTGATAGTTTGATGCTATGTACCCCAAAAAAGATCATGTTCTTTTCATCCATTCCTGTGGTATAGACCTATTTTAGGTGGGACCTTTTGATTAAATTATTTCAATTGAGATGTAACTCACCTCATTCAAGATGGGTCTTAATCCTCCTACTAGAGTCCTTTTCAAGAGGATAAAGGACCACAGAAAACCCAGAGAAGCTCAAAAGAAAAGTCCCAGAGAAGCTGAGAGACAAGGACATGTAACTGAGATGTTAGGATTTAGGAGATGGTTATCAATACTGAATCATTATATAGATATTCCTTTTCACTTTCTGGCATATTAGAGTAGATCTGAAGTCTCTGAGCTGTGAAACAGCTGTCTTGATTCCTGATAATGATTTTATACCTATATTCCTCTATCGTGTGCTCTTCTAATTGTGAAAACCTTGTGACTGACCCTCACCTGTACCACTATATGCATTTTTTCCACTTTAGAGTCTTATGATCACTAAAGACAGCCCCTAATGTTTATTAATGAAGGGCTTTGAATGTTTATTAAGGACATTAATAAGCATTAATGTTTATTAATTCCAAGCCTATCTTGACAGATGAAGCAGGATCTAACCAAAATGAACCTGCCTAACATGTGCAGTAACTTAAGCTTTAACCTACAGTGACCTATTCCTCATTATAATACTAAAAATCTTGCCCATCATCATATAAATGCCACCATTTTCTTACATGCATTCTGTGACTAGTCATGTAATCAGTCTGTGCAGGTTCAATAACTAGATCATCTTTAACTTCGTCATCTCGAGCAAGTCGTTGTGCTCACTGTCCTAAAACTTGCCTATCTTTTGGTACTATAAAACCATCAGAGCTACTGCAGTTTGGGGAGATAGATTTTTAGGCTGATAGGCCACTTGATCTCCTGCTTTGTGCCTAGCAATAAACTCTTTCTTTGAGACTCTGGTGTCTTAGGAATTGGTCATTTGAGCGGGCAGGGTACTTACTGCTTTTTAAATTTTAATTATTCATTTATTTGTATAATTTTTCTTTTTAACTCACTCTTTTGATCAGTATCTGACACACCTGGAGAAGCTGAGAGAGACAGACGCTAAAAGAGAGAAACATGCAGCCAGAAACTGGAAGCAACAAAACCTGGAAGAGAAGAAGCAGCAGATATTGCCATGTGCCTTGCTATCTGATGGGAGCCCAAGATCATTGGTAATTGGTCTTTAGAGAAGGTATCATCCTGTTGACACCTTAATTTGAATACTTTCATGGCCTTAGAATTGTAAACTTGTAAACTAATAAATCCCCATCGTTAAAAGCCACTCCATTTCTGGTATATTGCATATCATCAACTTTAGCAAACTAAGACAAGTACTCTAGTCTGCTAACTGCCAGAATGTGATATACCAAAAACCAAATGGCTTTTTAAAAGGGGGAATTTATAAAGTTGCAAATTTACAATTCTACAGCTGTGAAATTGTCCAAATTAAAGCAAGTCTATAGAAATATCCTGATGATGTTCAGGATTTCTTTCTCTGCTGGAAAGGTACATGGCGAACATGGTGACATCTGCTAGCCTTCTCTCCAGGCTTCTTGTTTCATGAGGGATCCCCAGGGACATTTTCCTTCTTCATCTCCACAGGCCTCTGGCTGTGTGGGCTTTTGTGGTTCTCATAGCTCTCTTGCTCTTTCCTAAAACGTTTCCTCTTTTAAAGGATTCCAGCAAACGAATAAAGACCCACCTGGAATGGGTGGAATCACATCTCCCCCTAATCAAAGGTTAATACCCACAATTGAGTGAGTCACATTTCTGTGGAGATTAAGCAAATTTCCAACCTACAGTACTGAATAGGGATTAAAAGAAACACTGCCTCTACCAGATGATCAGGATTAAAACATGGCCTTTCTCGGGCACATAATACTTTCAAACCAGCACAACAGGCATCCCATATTATTTCCTCCAGTTTTCTCTTGATTCTTAGGTAATCTAAGCCTGCATAAGGGCTTAAAGATGATATTGTGGGCGTAGCAAACACAGAGGCTTACAGGTGTGCCTTCCTGAAAGACATTTTAGCAAATAAATGTGGTGGATTTTATGTCCCTTTGTTATTGCTATTGGTCTATTCCTTTCCCCATTCATACTGCAATGAAGGGCAATGCTTGGTGTCTGTGTCATCTATATCTGTGCATTCCTTGAGGAACCTCATTATACCCAAATTTGTATTTTCTGTGCCTAACTTAGGCACTGATATATAGAAGGACTCGAAAAGTATTTTTTGAATGAATGATTCCCACATTCTTATAATAGGACTAGTTAGTCCTATTATACGAATATGGGAATCACTTACTCTGAGCTATCCCATTTAATCCCATACATTCTCATGTACTCTCTTAATAACTCTGTGAGGTAGGTATTATTTATCCTCATATTCTGATTTATAACCTGTGTTTAGAAATATTAAGTAACTTTCCCAAGGCTTCAAATATAACTAAAATTTGATCATCTGTCACCACTTTTGCTTTTCCCATCTTGTCTAAGTTAGCATGGCCTCTCACCTGGATGCAGTGTTGTTTAAATTTCAGTCCATCAGGGTATTGATAGTGTTTTCAGATCTTTTATGTTTTCACTGAATTTTTTGTTTAGTTGTCCTATCAATTGTTGAGAAACCTACAACCATGTTTATGGAATTATCTTTCTGGCTTTAATTCTGTCAATTTTGACCTCAGGTATTTAGAGGCTCTGTTTCAAGGTGTATATACATTCATGATTGCATTTTGTTCCCTTTTATTATTTTGAAATAGTCCTCTTTTTTTTCTCTCATAATATTCTTTGTCTTAAAATCTGTTTAATAGTTATACACTTCAACCTTATTAGTCTTACAGTCTGCATGATATCTCTTTTGCATCCATTTACTTTCAGTGATTTTATATTTAAAGCACATCATTTGTAGATAGAATATTTTTGTCTTTTTATCCATTCTGAAAATCTCTGCCTTTTAATTGAAATGTACATGAACATTTAATGTAATTACTGATATGTTTGGATTTATGTCTACCATCTTACTGCTTGTTTCCCCTTGACTTTTTTTATTGTTAACTTTATTCTTCGCCTTTTTTCTTAACTTCTTTTGGATTAATTGAGAATATTTTATAATTCCATTTTCATTTAACTACTGACATTATATAACTACTGGCATAAATATATTTTTTGTATTTTCAGTTGCTGATCTGGGGATTACAATGAACATCCCCAACTTCACAGTCTGCTTGAGTAACATTTGTACTATTTTACATAAAATGTGGAAATTTTGCGACTGTATAGGCCCATTTGCCATCCTTTAATGCTATAATTGCCATGTATATTACATCCATTCATATTATAAGCCCTACAAGACAATTTTATAATTTTTGCTTCAAACAGCAATGTGAATTTTAAAGAAATTAAATTGAAAATAATATTTTATATTTACTTACCATTTACAATGATCTTCACTCCTTCTTGCCTATCTGAATTTCCAGAGTTTTTTTTTCTCTTCAGATTGAAAATTAATTTCCAGATTTTTTTTTTCTCTTCACATTGAAGATACTTTAAGATTTATTTTTTCATAGTACAGATGTGCTGGTGATTAAATCCCTGACTTTTCCTTTTATCTAAAAATCTAATCTCACCTTCATTTATGAAAAGTATTTTGCTGAATATAGAATTTGAATTGACAGTCTACCTCCACCTTAGTACTTTAAAGATACTGTTTTACTGTCTTCTGGACCCTATTGTTTCTTATGAGAAAGCCACAGTCATTAGAAATGTGTTTCCCTATAAGCAATGTCATTTTTCTCCGACTGCTTTGAAATATTTTTCTTCCATTTTCATCAGTTTAACTATGATGTAAATAAGAGTTGTTTTTCTACTTTATTCTTTTCAAGCTTCTTACATTTGTAAATGTATGTCCTTTGTCAAAATTGGTTTTGGACATTATTTTCTCTCAATTATCTTTCTCCTTCTATTTGCATCCTCAATACATGTTCTAACTTTTAACATGTTTTAACTTGTATTGTAACTAATTACAAAAGTAATTTTGATGTTGTTCTCCAGATGCATAAGCCTCTGTTAATCAAAAAAAAAATTTTCTCCATGATCTTTAAATTGGATCATTTCTATTGATCTACTTTCAAACCCATTGCTTCTTTCCTTTGTCCAATCTGCTCTTAAGCCCACCCAGTTGGTTATTTATTTTTTTGTATGCTGTATGGTGGGGTTTCATTTAATCTTTTTCCATGTGAGTATCCCGTTATTGCAGTACCATTTGTTGATTTTGTTTGTTTGTTTTTGTTGGTTTCTTTGTTTGTTTGGGAAGTCCATGGGCCAAGAATTGAACCTGGGTCTCCCACATGGCAGGCAAGAATTCTGCCACTGAAATACTCTTGCAACTCCCAGTTAATTTTTTTTCTTTTTTCTTTTTTTGTTTTCTCCCCCAGTTACTTTTCTATTTCAACTATTTTGTTTTTCACTTCTAGAATTTCCATCTGGCTTTTTTGTAGCCTCTTTTATTCCACTGAGGTTTCCCATCTTTTCATTCATTGTGAACACATTTTCTTTTATACACTGTCATGGTCAGGGACATGTGTCAACTTGCCAAGTGGTGGTACCTGTTTGTCTGTTTGGGCAAGTGCTGGCCTGTCTGTTGCAATGAGGACATTTCATAGAATTAGATCATGATCACATCAGCTGCATCCACAGCTGATTCCATTTGTAATCAGCCGAAGGGGAAGGTCTTCTACAATGAGTGATGCTTAATCTAATCAGGGAAGCCTTTTAAGGAGGATTCAGAGGAGACAGGTTCCATTCCTGATTTGGCTGGAGTCGCCGGCTTCACAGCCTGCCCTGTGGATTTTGGACTCTGCATTCCTGCGGTCACGTGAGACACTTTTATAAATTTTATATTTGCAAGTGTTCCCTCTTGATTCTGTTTCTCTGGAGAACCCTAACTAATACATACCCCTAAGCATAGTTTTTAATGTATTGCTTGCCTCCGAGATTTTGTGGTTGTGTGCTATGCAGCAAAAGCTGACTGATACAGACTCTTAGCCAAACTAAAGTATTTCCAACTCTTATTTATATTAAATTGGGTTTCCCAGTTTCTTACTTATGTCTTGAGACTCTTTCTCACTCTTGTTTCCTTTCCCTGATCATAGCCAGTCCTATGTGTCAATAAGGCTTCTGATTCGTACCACAATAATCATTCCTACTTTTTTCTGAGAGCCTGACCACCTGGTCACCTACTTAAACTGAAGGTGGGTGATGAAAACATTGAACATTTTCTAGTTAAAAGTAACTTAAATGTCCATGAATAGGGAAAGGAATAATTGAATGTTATACTGCAATATTTTTATAGTAGAGGCATTAAATGTGTGGGTTTTGAAATTAGACTGTATAGGTCCAAACAACAAACTCCAACATTACAGCTGTAGGACCTTGGAGAAGTTAATTCAACTCTTCATATTTCACTTTTTTCATCTATAATAAGAGTTTTTACCTCATATATTGTTATAATAATTAAATGGGATAACATGTCCTAGAAAATGCTATGCACCGAATAAATGTTAATCGTTATAATTATATCATGTAGTCATTAAAAATAAAATTGTGTTAGTTATCTATTGTTGCAATACATACTACCTCAAAATTTAGTGCCTTAAAACAAAAATAATAATTTATTATCTCACAGTTTCTGATATCTAGGAATTCAGTATGGCTTAGATGGGTGGTTCTAGCTTAAGGCCTATCATGAAGTTGCACTCAAGAGGTTAGCCAGGTCTACAGTCTTCTGAAGACTTGAATAGGACTGGAAGCTTTACTTCTGAGATGGCTGTTTCAGTTTGCCAAAACTGCCAGAATGCAATATTTCAGAAATGGATTGGTTTTTATAAAAGGGAATTTATTAAGTTACATGTTACAATTCTAAGGCCATGAAAATGTACAAATTAAGGCACAAATAAGAGGATATTTCTCAGAAGAAAGGCAGCATGAGTGTTCCTCTGTCACATGGGAAGGCATATGGTGACATCTGCAGTCCTTCTCTCCTGGTTCTGGTTTCAAACGGCTCTCTCAGCTCCTGTTTCCAGTGGCTTTCTAAGCGTCAGTGGTTCCTCACTTAGCTTCTCCAAGATAGATTGTAGGTCTCATCCCTTAGCTTAGTGTCTCCAAACATCTGTGTCTAGGTGTCTGCTCTCTGTGTCAGCTCTCCAAGTATCTCCAAATGTCTCTGTCTTGACGTCTGCTTTTGTGTTGAATCTGAACACTTTCTCTCTCTCAGTGATCTCCTTTAAGGACTCCAGTAAGCCAACTAAGACCCACCTTGAATGAGTGGGGTCAAATCTCTGTGGAACTAACCTAACCAAAAGGTTCCACCCAAACAATAGGTCTGCCCCCACAAAATTGGATTTGGATTAAAAGAACATGGCTTTTTTTGGAGTCCCTAACAGTTTCAAACCAGCACAATGACTTACTCATATGGCTGGCAAGTTCTTACTGGATGTTGGCAGAAGGCTTCAGTTTCTTTATCATATGAACCTATCCATTGGATTGCTTGAGTATCTTTATGATGTGGTAAGTAATCCCACAGAGCAAGTAATCTAAGAGAGAGAAAGGTGGATGCCACAATGTCTTTCATGACTTAGCCTCAGATGTCACACTTTATCATTTCCACAAAAGCCTACACAGGAGTGTGAATACTAGGAGGTGGTGATCTTTGGGACCATCTTGAAGACAGCACCATAGGCATTCATTGATCTTTTAAAAACAGGTTCAATTTTTATTTCACTTGCCATATACTTGGAGATAGATAGATAGAGATATAATTTTCATATAATAAAATGGGGATTTTAATAAATATATGTATTGGTTGCTATGTCCTTTTTATTGCTGAGTAGTATTCAGTGTATGAATATACCATAACTTGTTTACTCACTCACCTTAATTGTTTCCAGTTTTGGGCTATATTAGATATAGCTGCTATGAACATTCTTGTATGAGTCTTTTTATGGACACACGTTTTCATTTATTTTGGCACAATTGCTAGTTCATAATTTAGATATATGTATAACTTTATAAGGAACTTCAAATTGTTTTACAAGATGGTTTTACCATTTACAAACAAAAAATACATTTATGATGTCCTTCATGTTTATCTATCTAGTTACTTTTACTGGTGCTCTTTATATCTTTCTGTGAATTTGGGTTACTCTTTGTTTCTCTTTATTTCAGTCTGAAGGATGACCTTTGATATTTCTTGTCAGGCAGAACTAATAGTGATGAACTGTTTCAGTTTTCTATCTTGGAATGTCTTAATTCCTTCTTCATATTTGAAAGATAGTTTTCCAGATGTAGAATTATTTGTTGTCAATTTTTCTTTCGGCACTTTAAATGTCACCACATTGCCTTCTGGACTACTTAGTCTCTGATGAAAAATCAGTTGTTAGTCTTATTGAGGATCACTCGTATGGGATGAGTTGCTTCTCTCTTGCTGCTTTCAAGAGTTTCTCTTTGTCTTTTTTGTTTGTGTGTGTGTGTGTCTTCAGTATTTTTTAATTGGACAAGTAGTAGTAGTTTTATAGAAAAATCATGTAGAAAATACAAAGTTGCCATATAACCCCTCTCAGACACAGTTTTCTCTGTTTGTGGGGTAACTTTGTTACAATCGATGAAACAGCATTATAGCTATACTATTAACTAAGTCCATAGTTCACATTAGGATTTACTGTTTGTGTAATACAGTCCTATGCTTTTTCTTAAATTTTTATTCTATTAACATATGCACACCTGAAAATTTAACCATATTCAAATATATAATTTAATGATGTTAATTACATTCACAATGTTGTACTACCATCACCAACATCCATGTCAAAACATTTCCAGCACCTCAAATTCTGTACCAATTAAACTTTTTTTTAACTTTTTTACTGTATAGTGTAACATATATACAAAGCAAAGAAATAAAAAGGCAATAGTTATCAAAGCACTCTTCAACAGGTAGTTACAGGACAGATCCCGAGTTTGTCATGAGCTACCATGTGATCTTCTCAGATTTTTCCTTTTAGCTGCTCCAGAATATAGGAGGCTAGAAGACTTAAATTGACTTTTTTCCTTTTTTTGTGTGAAAAATAATATATATACAAAAAAGCAGAAAATTTCAAAGCACAACACTGCAATTAGTTGTAGAACATATTTCAGAGTTTGACATAGGTTACAATTCTACAATTTTAGTTTTTACTTCTAGCTGCTCTAAGATACTAGAGTCTAAAAAGAGATACCAATCTAATTATTTAAATCCTATCTTCTCTGTATAACTCCACCATCACCTTTCATCTTTCCATCCCTCTCTTTAGGGGTGTTTGGGCTATGGCCATTCTAAATTTTCCATATTGGAAGGGTCTGTCACTAATATGGGGTAGGGAGATGGAATTATCTGATGTTCTAGAGAGGCTGGGCCCTCTAGGTTTCAGGACTTATCTGGACCAAGGACCCATCTTGGAGGTTATAGGTTTCTGAAAAGTTACTCTGGTGCAGGGAACCCTTGTGGAATCTTATATATTGTCATAGGTGTTCTTTAGGATTGGCTGGAATGGTTCTGGTTGGGGTTTGGCAGGTTATGACAGGTAGCAAGGTCTAACTGAAACTTGCATAAAAGCAACCTCTAGAGTAGCCTCTCGACTCTATTTAAACTCTCTGTGTGCTGAAACTTTGTTAATTACACTTCTTTCCCCCCTTTTGGTCAGGATGGAGTTGTTGATCCCACGGCGCCAGGTTTGGATTCATCCCTGGGAGTCATCTCCCCCATTGCCAAGGAGACTTTCACCCCTGGATACATGTTCACATAGGGGAGAGGGCAATAATTTCATTTGCAGAGCTGGGCTTAGAAAGAGTGAGGCCACATCTGAGCAACAAAAGAAGTCCTCTAGAAGTAACTCTTAGGCATGCCTATAGATAGTCTAAGCTTCTTTGCTACCTACATAGGCTTTACAAGAGTAAGCCTCAAGATCGAGGGCATGGCCTATTGATTTTGTACAAGTTAAACTTTACCTCCACATTACCTACCCCTCATCCTAGTTCCTGGTAACCTGTATTCTGACTATGAATTTGCTTATTCTAATTATTTCACATCAGTGAAATCATACAATATTTGTCCTTTTGTCTTTGGCTTATTTCACTCAGCATAATCTTCAAGGTTCATCCAAGTTGTAGCATGTATCAGAATTTCATTCATTTTCATGGCTGAGTAATATTCCATTGCATATTCATTCATTATTTATGGACACTTGGGTTGCTTCCATCTTTTGACAATTGCAAATAATACTGCTATGAACATTGGTATAATTATACACCCTGTCCAAGTCCCTGCTTTCAATTCTTTTGGGTATACATCTAGAAGTAGGATAGCCATGTTAGATCACAATGCTTTACTTAACTTTCTGAGGAACTGCCAAACTGTTTTCCACAGCAGCTGCACCATTTTACATACCCACCAACAATGAATGAGCGTTCCTATTTCTCTACATCCTCTCCAACACTTGTAATTTACCATTTTTAAATGTAATCTTTCTAGTAGGTGTGAAAGTTATCTCATTGAGGTTTGCTTTGCATTTCCCTAATGGCTAATGATGTTGAACATCTTTTTTTTTTTTTTTGTATGGGCAGGCACCAGGAATCGAACCCGGGTCCTCTGGCATGGCAGGCAAGCATTCTTGCCGCTGAGCCATCATGGCCCGATGTTGAACATCTTTATATGTGCTTTTTCATCATTTGTATATCTTCTTTGGAGAAATGCCTAGTTTTTCACCAATTTTTAAATTAGGTTGTTCATCTTTTTGTTGTTGAATAAGTAGGATTTCTTATATATTCTGGATATTAAACCCTTATCAGATAAGTGGTTTCCAAATATTTTCTACCATTTTGTAGGTTTCATTTAACTTTTATGATAAAGTCCTTTGAGGTGCAAAAATTTTTAGTTTTTAGGAAGTCCTATTTATCTGTTTTTCCTTTTGTTGCTTGTGCTTTGGGTATTAAGTCTAAGAAACCATTGCTTAACACAAGGTCCTGAAAATGTTTCCCTATGTTTTCTTCTAGGAGTTTTATAGAGCTGGATCTTATATTTAGGTCTTAGATCCATTTTGAGTTGATTTTTAGGTTTGGTGTGATATAGGCATTCACCTTCATTCTTTCTCATATGGTGTTTTCCCAATACCCTTCACTCTCCATTATATTTAGCTCTCCTAAGACTGGAGCCTTTTCAAAAGTATCAACCCATTCTTCCACCATATGGGGGAGGAGAAGTCAAGTGAAGGGTGGAAGATCTAGAATTCTAATAGCTTCTTATAAGGCCTTTCATCCAATTCTCCAGCTGCCAGCTCCAGCCCACCCCTGTCTTCTTAGATATTTGGCATGGCTAATACCAGTGCCTTTTCTGGTAATCTGTAGTGTGAATTATATTGTTTTGTTAGCATTCTCCTCTGTAGACATTATCACTTTACCTCTCTTGTTCTACCAAGTCAACTAGTCAAACTTTCATTTGCTTTCCATTTTCCAAAAACTTAAAATCTCTTATTTGTAGTTGACTCCTCTTCTCTTCCTTTTGTTCTGATGATTTTTTTCTTTATTTATTTTCCCTTAATGTCATTTAATGTGTTTTGGGAGAGGAAATGGAGAAAAATGCATGTGCTTAATTCACCAAGTTTAATTGGAAATTTATTTGTTCATGTCAGTCTGTATATAATGATTTATTGAACCAGTCATTTTCCCTCCTATCGAGTTTGAATATGAGTCATATAGAAAGGGACACAGAAACACAGTACTGCAGAGAAAATTGTAAAGGGAAAAGCTGTAAAAGTAGAAGTGAAGTCATAAGTAAGCAGAAATTAGGAGTAAGTTGAAATAATCAATATCTGCTTGCATGAGCTGTGCCATAACCTGAATGATGATTGATTTCTCTATAAAACCTGCTGAGAATGTTGTGATAATTTTGAGTTTATTTCCTCATTCATTTTTACAATATCTTTCTTTTACCAGACATCATCTGAGTGAGCTGGACTTAAATGCCTGAAAGAGGTGACAAGCACAATGTTTCCTAAATCTGTGACCTTATTTCCATGCCTACTCCTTTGTTTTGGATTAAGCCTTCCTAGATGACTAGAAAAAGTAATTCATAGCTTCCTGGCTTTTACTTTTCCCTTGCATAAGTCTGTCTAAGATCTTATCACATCATGGTCTTTGTTCATGAGTAATGTATGTGAGCAATCACACGCCATACAACAGCGCATCATGAGATTGGCTCCAGAACAGTTTCATTCCGTCACTGTGTATGTGCCTTGGGGATTGAGAGTTGGAAGAGCCTTGTGATAATTTCTGAGGTGGAAGCTGAGCCCCTAGAAAGGCCTAAGGTGATTTCATTCACTCTTTTGGCTTTCATCACCAAGTATCTGCTGATTATTCCTGCTTTACTCTCTCCACTCTCTCCTGATTTTGGATGCTATTTTAGTTTGCAGAGGCTGACTGTTCTAGTTTGCTAGCTGCCAGAATGCAACATACCAGAGATGGACTGGCTTTTAATAAAAGGGATTCGTTTTGTTAGTTCTTCAGAGGGAAGGCAGCTAACTTTTCACTGAGGTTCTTTCTTACGTGGGAAGACACAGGATGGTCTCTGCTGGCCTTCTCTCCAGGCCTCTGGATTCCAACAACTTTCCCCAGGGTGATTTCTTTCTGCATCTCCAAAGGCCTGGGCTGAGCTGCAAGTGCTAAGGTGAGGTATGCTGAACCGCTTGGGCTGTGGTTGAGTTCTCTCATTTAAGCACCAGCTGATTAAATCAAACATCATTCACTGCAGCAGGCACACGTCCTATCTGACTGCAGATGTAATCAGCAACAGATGAGGTTCACATGCCATTGGCTCATGCCTGCAGCAGCGGAACTAGGTACCTTCACCTGGCCAAGTTGACAACTGAATTTAACTACCACACTGACAATGTGCAATATACCAGAAATGAGTTGCATTTTACAATGGGGATTTATTCACTTATGAGTTTAAAGTTCTGAGGTCATGAAAATGTCCAAATCAAGGCATCAACAGAACGATACCTTCTCCCTGAAGACCAACTGGTGATTCTGGGCGCCTCTGTCAGATAGCAAGGCACATGGCAACATGTACTGGACTCTCTCAAGTTTCGTTGCTTCTAGCTTTTGGTTTCACTGTCTTTCTCTCTCAGTTTCTCTGTTTTTCCTCCTTAGCTTCTCTGGAACTTTTTTCTGTGTCTTCTCTCTGTCTTTTATCTTCTTATAAAGGATTCCGGTAAGAAGATTAAAGCCCATCCTTAATGAGGTGGGTCACACTAAAAGGTCCTATTTACAATGGGTCCACGCACAAAAATGGATTAGCTTTAAGAATATGATCTTTATGGGGGTACATATAGCTTCAAACCATCATGGATGCCTATAGTCAGTTGTTTACCCTACATCTCCAATGGGAGTATTTACCTTAATCTCAACAAGTTCCTATTAGAGTGACTTTATTTCTTTCCTTAGACACTCGCATTACCATTTGTCCAAGCCAAAAATCTAGGAGTCTAGATTCCTTGACTTCTTCTTCCCCCTCATTCTTTGTATGCAAGGAATCACAAATACTCTTAATTTATTCCCTTAATATATTCTGAATCCAAGCCCTTCTATTACACTGAATTGCCTTAATGTGGTCTGTCTCTCTCCATGGTGTTTAGAGAGACTTTATTTTCTAACTTCATGTTATGAAAAATTTCAAAGATACACATGAATAGGGAAAATAGTATAATCCACCTGGTCCCCATGACCCAGCTTTAACAATGATTTACTCATGGTCATTCTTGTTTCATCTATATTCCCTCCCATGCCACTCCTAACTCCACTGGATTATTTAAAAGCAAACTCCAGGCACTATTATATTTCACTGGTAAGAACTTCAGTATGTATCTCTAAGGCAGTGCTATCCAATACAACTTTCTGTAATGATGGAAATGTTTTCTATATGTGCTGTACAAAATAGTAGCCCCTAGCCATATATGGCTGTGGAGTACTTGAAAAGTGGCTGAGGAAGTAAACTTATAATTCTTTACAATTTTAATTAAATAGCCATATGTGGCTAGTGGCTACCATATTGGGCAGCACAGTTCTTCTCTTATATATATAAAGACTCTCTGTTAAACCATAATCATAATATATCACATCTAAATAATTAATAATTACTTAATATCATCAACTTTCCAGTGCTCAGATTTCTCCAAATATGTCATGCATGTTTTTTTTTTTTGTATGCTATATGGTAGGGGTCACATTTCATTCTTTTTCCATGTGAGTATCCTGTTATTGCAGCACCATTTATTGAATTTTTGTTTGTTTTTTGTTTGTTTGCTTGTTTGTTTTGTTTTTTGAGGAAATGCATGGGCTGAGAATCAAACCCAGGTTTCCCTCATGGCAGGTGAGAATTCTACCACTGAACTACCCTTGCACCCCCTGTCATGTGTCTTTTTACAGTTAATTTGTTTGACTCTAAATCCTAACTCTTTTCCGTTTGGTTGATATGTCTTAAATTCTCTTAATCTAATTAGTCGAAAAAGATGCATCAATCAATCTGTGCAGCTGGAATTTTTAAATTATTTTTTAAATAATGGATTTTCATTTTTACCATTGGTATATCATCAGTGTTTATCTGGGAGGTAATATATCAAAAGTTGTTGGTGCTAAAGAACATTACCAATTTTTTTTTTTTTTTTTTTTGCAGGGGGGTAGCATGGTCCAGGAATCAAACCTGGGTCTCCCACATGAAAGGCGAGCATTCTACAACTGAACCACCTGTGCACCCACATTACCATTTGTTCTAGTTTGCTAGCTGCCGGAATGCAACATACCAGAGATGGATTGGCTTTTAATAAGAGGGGATTTATTTTGTTAGTTCTTCAGAGGAAAGGCAGCTAACTTTCCACTGAGGTTCTTTCTTACATGGCCTCTGCCAGCCTTCTCTCCAGGCCCCTGGGTTCCAACAACTTTCCTGGGGTGACTTCTTTCTGCATCTCCAAAGGCCTGGGCTGAGCTGCAAGTGCTGAGATGAGGAATGCTGAGCTGCTTAGGCTGTGCTACCTTGAGCTCTCTAATTTAAGTACCAACCAATTAAGTCAAACGCAGTTCATTGCAGCAGGCACACCTTCTAACTGACTGCAGATATAATTAGCAACAGATGAGGTTCATGTACCATTGGCTCATGTCCACAGCAACAAAACTAGGTATGTTCACCTGGCCAAGTTGACAACTGAATCTAACTACCACACCAGTTTTTAAGTACAAATCTTTTTATATCATTTTGCTGCTTGAAATCCCTCAACTGTTCCTCTCAGCCTCCAGGAAAACATCTAAACTCTTGAATGTGACTTCTGAAGATTCTGGCTCCTCTTTACCTCTCCAGTTTCATCTATCCCCATCCTCTTTCTGCAATCACACTGATTCTCTTTCAGCTTCCAAAACGAGTCATAATCTTCAGTTAGTCTTTGCATATGCTGCTCCATTACAGACCCCGTTTACCTGTAAGTTCTACTCATTGTTTAGCTCTAAATTAGTTGTCAGTTGTCACTTCCTCTGAGAAGTCTCCCCCAATTTGAGGTTCAGGTACAGGCCCTAAAGCACCCTGTGATTACAACTATCCCAGCCCCTTATCAAGCCCTATCTATATGTTCCTATATAGGTCCCTGGGAGCCCCTGTTGAGTAAGGATTATGTAACACATTTTTGTAACTGCAATTCCTACTAGAAATACCTGGCACAAAATAGATAATTTAAAAATATTTATTGACTGAATGGTTTTAGTTTTTACTCAAAGTCACAACTCCACAACTTTCTGTTGGAGTTAGTATTGCCAAATACTCAGTTTTGAAACATTCCATTTTTAAACGTTATATATATATATTTTTTTGTTTTTTGTTTTTTTAATTTCTCTCTTTCCCCTTACTGGAATGTAAGGTCCATGAAAGCAGGTATCTTTGTTTTGATCATTGATGTGTCCAAAACTAACAGAAGAGAGCCAGGGACATTGTAGACACTCAATAAATATTTGTTAAATGAATGAACCCCCTGCTCAGGACATAACGTGTAGTAATGTTTTCTTATCAATTTAATCGAGGTATAATTTACATACAGTGAAATGTATCCATTTTAAGTGTACAGTTTGATGAGTTTTGACAAGTGATCACATCCATATAACAACCATGAAAGTTAAGATATAGAAAAATTCATCACTCTGAAAGGTTCCTATGTACCCTTTTCCAGTCATTTATCCCCTCCTGTGGCCTCAGGCAACCACTGTATTTGCTTTCCATCAGTATGACAGTTTCATATGAATGGTATCATACACTACGTATTACTTTGAGTCTGGCTTCTTTGGCCCTTCATAATGTTTTAGTGCTAATGACTTGCAGTAGGTTTATTGTTTTATATAAATTTTGTTGTCCATGTTTTCTTGGAACTTGTGAGTATTGCTACCAACTCTTTGAGTTTTACTGGATGCTCCTATACCCAGTGTTCTAGTTTGCAAGCTTCCAGAATGTGATAACACCTGAAATAGAATTATTTTTAAAGGGGGAATTTATTAAGTTACATAATTACAGTTTTAAGGCTATGAAAATGTCCAAATTAAGGCATCCAGGGAAAGATACCTTGGTTCAAGAAGGCTGATCATGTTCAGAGTTTCTCTCTCAGCTGGGAAGGCACATGGTGATGTCTGTTAGCTTTCTCTCTAGGAATCTGCAATGGCTTCCACAGGGTTCTGTCCATTCTGTTGGCTCTGTTGGTTCTGGTGGTTCTAAAGCTTTTTCCAAAATGGTTCCCTCTTAAAGGGCTCCAGTAAGCAACCTATCTTAAATAGGTGGAGACACATCTCCATGGAAACCATCTAATCAAAAGTTACCATCCACAATTGGGTGGGTCATATCTCCACAGAAACAATAAAAAATATTCCACTCAGAAATATTGAATAAGAATTAAAGGGCGTGGCTTTTCTGGGTTACATAATAGCTTCAAACCTGCATACCCCATGTTACTGTAGGAACGGGATGGTGGCCCCAGCCCACAGTAAAGAACCCACTATAGAGTTCAGAATCCATGTCCCAGCTGTCCTCTAGTTAGGTAGAGTGTGTCCATAGAGGGATTGAATGTGTCCCTTTCACCAAATATTAATTGTGGTGATATTGTTCCTTGACCAGCTTTTTTCATTTTTATAACTTTCTTTTAAGAAAAGACATTCGGTGGTTTTAAAAAATTGATCTAGCCTTAATTTTAAGAAATTTTTCAGAAACATGTATTTGATCATAAGCCGTTATAAAATTTCCTTGAGTACATAGCATTGAAGTTGAGAAAGAAATTAAATGTGGGCGGGCCACAGTGGCTCAGCAGGTAAGAGTGCTTGCCTGCCATGCCCGAGGACCCAGGTTCGATTCCCGGTGCCTGCCCATGTAAAAAAAAAAAAAGAAATTAAATGCACGGTCCCTGGAACCAGATTCCCAGGTTCAAATCCTGGCTCAACCATTAACTACATTGTGATCTTGTACATGTTAATTAGTCTGTAAAACAGAGATGCTTTCTAGAGTCATTGTGAGAATTAAATGAGTTAAACTGTGCTAAGTGCTTGATATAGTATCTGGCTGTGAGTAATCCCTCAATGGTATTTGTTGATGTTGTTATTCACGTTACTGAAGGAATAATTTACCAGCTCCTGGAAAAAACATTGCCTCCAAAGACATGAATATGTCTCTGACAGAGTCAGTTCCTGTTGAAACTTCACTTTGCTAAGTTCTGAGTGGTTTGATTTGTCTATTTTTAAGAAATCTCCTCATTTGTACGATGGGAACATCATTATAATGTTCCCATAGGGAAAAATTTCTCTTCCTAATCTTATAATGAAGTTGGCAACCCCCTGGACATGAAATTTACTTTCCTTGAGGGAGCAGTATCTCTTATTAAATGGAAATATTTTTCAACAAATAAAGGTTTAATGTCCATAAGGAAAGAATTATTGATGTTCTGGGTAATCTATGGGCTGATAATAATAGATTGACTGTTGTATCAGGCTGAAATAATTTTTAAATATATAATTTTTAATTGTAAATTACTTATTTGGAAGCAAAGGAGTTTTTTAAAAATAAAAAATAGGAAAATAGTACAATTTAAGAAAAGCTGTGTGCTGTTTATTAAATTACTGTCTCACAGCTTCAAATCCCTTCTTCTCTACTAGGTTTTGTGATGCTGTAGCTGGTTTACAGAAAACCATCGCCTTTGCCAGCTGGGCCTCTGTTAGGCCCTGCCTATACAGGGTGCTGGAGGGAGACTTGAAGGAGGTAGGAAGCAGAAGGGATTAGCATCTTCCTATCTGCTTCCTATTCCTGCCCCACCACCCCTGCAAAGGCTCTCCACACTGATAACAATAGGGCCTTCCATTAGCCATTGTTGATTCAAGTTTGTAATTTTCCTAGTATTCTCAGATTCAGCCTCACTGCACCCCTCCAGAGACACAGCTCATGTCCCTTCCTCAGAGGTCTCAATCTCAGCTCTGTGGGATCCCGTCTCCAAACACCTGAAGTTCTATTAACTGCTGAGCCACTCAACCTTCTAAGACTTATTTTCCAAACTTTCCCCTTTGTTTTCCCAGCTCTAGCAGAGATGACTGTTTTCTTCCATTTCCATTTCCATGATACCTTTAGTGTTTCTCTTTGCTTTTCAAGTTCTCTAATACCTGTTAATAACTCTTTGTATCAAATATGCAACAAGATGTGATATAAGTTATCATCGGTAAACTTCCCAGACCATTTGTCTATCTATTTGTCTTTCCATTTATGTAGTAAGTGCATTTTTATCATGAATTTTACATGTTTTGTGGAAACCACTTGATAATCTGACTTGTGTAGATAGTTCTCTTCATGGCGTGATCTGAAATATATCTTATCCCCAGCATATCTCATGAGCCTGTTGCTTACAAAATTTCCTCATCCATTTGGGATAAATTTTGCATCTCTGGGGATCCTCTTAGAATGAAGTTATCTCTCAAAGAGTTGAGGATGGTGCCATTTATATTATAGCATAGATTAGTGGATCATATTCGTTTGCCTATCTGAGCTGTGACAAAAAGGAACACAGAACATGCAAGCCTCCATAACTAGGCTATGAGTCTTTCCAACATAGAGCATGTCTTAATGGATTGGACCATGTCCCCTACAAAGACATGTTGAAACCCTAACCCTAACCCCTTGGATGTGAACAGACTTGTAAATAAGACTTATGACGATCCTATTAAGATGAAGCCAAACTGAATCGGGATGGGCTTTAATGCAGAAATCCTTAAAAGCAGAGGAAATTTGAACACAGTCATAAGAATGAGGACCAGACAGAAGGAGACAGTTGGTCATTTCACTGAGGCTGACATTGGATCATGGATTGCTGGCAAGCCACCCCTAGAACACTACAGATTTTGGAGAAAGCATGATCCTGCCAACACCTTGATTTTGAACTTTTAGCCTCCAAGACAGTGAGACAATCAATTCCTGTTTCTTAGGCCAAACAACCTCTGGTTGTCCTTCTAAATCTGCAGGGCCTTCCTGGTGACTTGTACACATCATATCCTCAATGAGTAGGTATCAAGTACATGGGGCAGTTGAAGTAGGAAAGAATGAAGCAGAAGACTTGGTGTGGAACAGGAAGCAATGTTTAAGTGTGGTGGCCTCACAATCAGGAGACAGCCTGCGAGCAATGGCTACCTGGAAAACGGAAAGGGGAAAGAATCAGCAGGAAAGAGTATTGACAGTCAACCTCACTTATTTCAAAAGTCTTCTCTCATGCTGCTCCCTTGAGGCAGAGATTGTGTTCAAGAGGAGTTAAATTGGCAACTGATAATCTTTTCTTGGAATGAGATAAGAAAGTATCGCTTGCATCACAGTCCTCATCTTCTTCCTCGACTCTGTCATATTGTCTATATTAGTGTAAAATTAATCATATGATCATGTTTACCAAGAATCACTGATATAGGTAAATTCAAGATCTTCTTCAATATTTTTTCTCCCTTTAGGTAAGACCAGTTTTCCTTCAGTGGTGGGGGCAGGGTGTAGATGGGGAATCCATAAATAATTTACTCATTTAGTCCCTGTATTTCCTTCTCTCTACCATTTTCATTTTAAAAGTTCAGCATTGACTGTTTTTATCAAGTCTGCCTTTTCTCTTCTTCTCCAAAATTTGCCACAAGAATACTTATCCATATCAACCTGTGTCAAAATCTGTATTTCAATTTTTTTTCTCAGAAGAGCTGATCTTGCAGAAGGCTTCTTTGTATGCTAAGTAACGTTATAGAAGTATTAGAAAAATAAATGAAAAGATGGCTTAACCACATCATACAGATTTGTGATGGTTAATTTTATGTGTCAACTTAACTAGGTTATGGTGTCCAGTTGTTTGGCCAAATATTGGCTTAGTCCTTACTGTGGAAGTGTTTTAGAGATGGGATTGACATCTAAAATCAGTTGACCTTAAGTAAAGGGAATTGCCCTCTGTTTTAGTTTGCTAAAGCTGTCAGAATGCAATATAACAGAAATGGGTTGGTTTTCTCATTGGGGATTTATTAGTTTACAAATTTAGAGTTAAGGCCACAAAAATATCCAAATTAAGGCATCAAGAGGAAGGTACTGTCTCTGAGGAAAGGCTCCTGGCATTCAAGGGTTCCTTTGTTACATGTGAAACCACATGGTAATGTCTGCTGGTCCTTCTCTCCTGGGTTCTGGTTTCAGTGGCTTTTTCTCTCAGCTCTGTGTGTCCTTGCTAGTTTCTCCTGGGGCATTTCTCTCTAGGTTCTCTGGGCTTTTTCTGTCTTTAATTTTTTTAACAAAGGACTCCAGTGAAGGATTAAGACCCACCTTGAATGGGCTGGCTCACATCTCAATTGAGATAGCCTAACCCAAAGTCTCACCCGCAATACGTCTGCCCCGATAAGAATGAATCAGAAGAACATGGTCTTTTCTTGGGTACAGAACAGATTCAAACCAGCATACATGGCAAAACACATGGCGACACCTGCTGGTCCTTCTCTTCAGGGTTTCATTGTTTTCAGCTTCTGGCTTCAGAAAGCTTTTTATCTCTCTTAGTTTCTCTGAGGCTTTTCTCTATGAGATTTTCAATTTCATCTCTGCTTCTGTATGTGTTTTATCCTCTTATAGAGGGCTCCATACAAGGCTTAAGACCCACCTTGAAGGTGCTGGGTTACATCTCAATGGAGATAACCTGATCAAAAGGTTCTACATACAACTGGTCTACAGCTACAAGAATGGATTTTAAAAACATGGCCTTTTCTGGGGTACATAACAGCTTCAAACAACCATACTCTCCGTAGTGTGGGTGGACCTTATCCAAGCAGTTGGAAATCTTAACAGCAAGAACTGAGGGTTCAAGAGATCAGAACTACTCCCTCAATACTTGAACATCAATTCTTACTGGAATGTCCAGCCTGTGGCCTTCCCTAAGTAATTTGGACTTGTCAACCCCACAGTTGTGTGAAGCAATTTCTTATAATAAATATCTTTTATTTCATTGGTTTTGATTCTCTGGAGAACCCTGACTAATACCAGATGTTTGTTTACTCTTGAGTTTTAAGGGAGATTTTATGCTCTGAAAGCTGATTTCCTGAGTGCAGCCCAAAAACTTGAAAGAGGGAATAAGTAAATAATGTGAGCAAAAAGAATGATTATTAGCTTTTACTTATGTGGTCAGCAAATATATAGCTATTCGTAGCACATTATTTTATACCTCATTCCCAGGATTAGGGTGTGTCTTAGTTCATTGGAAATGCTAAACAGAGTACCACAAACTGGGAGGCTTAAAACAACACAAATTTGTTGTCTCACAGTTCTGGGGGCTAGAAACTTGAAATAAATGTGTCAATAGGGCCATGCTTCGTTTTGAAGTTTATAGAAAATAATCTATCCTATACCTTTTTCCTAGCTTCTGGGGGTGGTTTGCTGGCAATCCATGGCATTCTCTTCTCAATTGTCACATGATGTTCTCTTCTCTGTCTGATTGTGTCTAAACCTCTTCTTATAAGGACACCAGCCATACTCGATGAAGGGCCCACACTTCGCAGAATGACCTTTTAACTCCATCTGTAACAATCTTATTTCCAAATAAGGTCACATTCTGAAAACTAAGGGACACAATTCAATCCATATGTGTAAGCAGACATACACGTTTGCCTTACAACCATGGACCATTTGGACGCCAAGCAGTCTTTTCTAAGGGAAAGATTAGGAAATTTGAAACCAAATTTCAATCTAGAAATTTCAATCCTGGCTAGATTTCAATCCTGGCTCTGATGGTTACTCTGTGTCTCAAAGAGGCATTAATTATTTAATGCCTCTAAGCCTCAGCATCCCCATCGGTGAAGTGGGCATATCACTCCCTGCAATGTTTGGTCGCTGGGAGGGATAAATGAGAAAGCACCTAGAATAGAACAAACACATCAAAAAAGTTAGTTCCCAGATCTAGACAACTTTCCCCCATTTCCTGCCTTTGTTCATGATTAGTTTGACTTTTCTATTGAATAGTCGGGAAATGACTTGTGATGATAACACAGTGAGTAGTGTAATGTGAAAAATTTGGACTCAACTCACTCTAAAATGCATGAACATCCCTTAAAACTCTATTGGACTGGTGCCCACATGTCCCAGATTAAAATATTTTTCCTGGAAGGAAAGAACTGGAAGGCCAGATTAGAATTTACTTGCTTTTTAATACCCAAAGAACAGCTTTGAAAATGCTATAAACAGTGTTTATCCTGAACAGGAGCCCAGACAGGAGATAGAAACCATACAAGTTATTTAAACAAAGAGAATTTATGAAGGATTGGCAGCTAAATAACTGAAAGAGTGAAAAGAGAATAATAGAACACAGGTAGCAAATGCAGAAAGCAGCTACTACCCCTAGGGCTAAGGAAGCAAAGACTTTAAAACTTAGAGGAGAAACCCTACAGAGATGCAACACACCATGAGGATGACACTGCAAGCACAGCTTTTTCCAATAGAAGGGCCCATCTGATCCGTTACTATAAAGGAGAAACACGTCTCTCAGTGTGAAGGTGATTTATTACAAGTACACTGTCAAGGAACTGGAAGAATCTTCCCCAAACCAGTTCAAAGTTGAGGAGGTTAGTTAGGGTTTTTATAGGTAGAGGAAGGGGTCTTTGTTTAAAATTACACTAAGAGATAGTCACATGTTTGATTTCAATCTTTGGTGTTATCATGTCTTATTTTCCTGATTCTTTGTCATGTTTTGCTTTGCTCAGCGAAGAGAAAGTTTCTTCTTACATACAGGCATTCATGATCTTAAGTAATCAACTGTGGGGGTCCCAACTTATCTGTTTTTTGCGGGAAACTCATAACAACATTTCAATTAGGGTTTGAAAGGACTGTCATGTACTAAGACGAAAATATTTAAAGATATTAGACTTTTGCCATTGTTGAGAGTTTTTGCATGCAATTACTTCACCTCAAGGAGAACACTTGTTTCCTCTGTTCCTTCTCTAGAAATCTTGATCTGTTCTGTTTGTTTTTGTACCGAATTTTCTCCCCAGCTCCTATAATTTGTTTAAATTCTCTCCCTCACACAGTGCCCCTTTTTCCATACACTTTTCAGTTCTGAGACCCCCCTGTTTTACAGCAGTTCAATTTAACTCCCTCCTTTTTTTCTGTGAGGTTTTCCTGCCTCTGGTTTCTTCATATGGTATCCTGCCCTGAGGAGGCAGATGGGGTCAATCCAGAAAAGTGGGTTACTCCAGAAAAGTTCCTTTTTTGTTTAGATGGTCCTACCAATAGAAACTAGACTGAGAGCACCTCTTACTAAAAGTTCTTCCATTGTCTCCCCCTCCCCTTCCTCCCCAGGGGGTCCTTTTGTATGCAGCATGTGATAGTTAGGTTCAGTTGTCAACTTGGCCAGGTGAAGACACCTAGTTTTGTTGCTGTGGACATGAGCCAATGGTACATTAACCTCATCTGTTGCTGATTACACCTGCAGTCAGCTAGGAGGTGTGCCTGCTGCAATGAATGACGTTTGACTTAATTGGCTGGTGTTTAAATGAGAAAGCGCAACATAGCACAGCTCAAGCAGCTCAGCATACCTCATCTCAGCACTTGCAGCTCAGCCCAGGCCTTTGGAGATGCAGAAAGAAATCGCCCCGGGGAAAGTTGTTGGAACCCAGAAGCCAGGAGAGAAGGCCCACAGAGACCATCCTGTGGTCCCTGTAAGAAAGAACCTCAGTGGAAAGTTAGCTGCCTTTCCTCTGAAGAACTAACAAAATAAATCTCCTTTTATTAAAAGCCAATCTGTCTCTGGTGTGTTGCATTCTAGCAGCTAGCAAACTAGAATATAGCATGACTTAGGTTCTTGTGTTCCACCCTGGATCTCTTCAGGCTTGGGTGCCTGGCTATGCCTGGTCTTCTGACTCTTTGCTGTGAAGTGGCTTTATAGTCTGCTTGCATGACAGAAGGGTTCCATGCCCTGCTACCTCTGTGCAGCACCCAAGCTGGATGGGATCAGGTGAGGGAGAGGGTTCTGGCCTGGCAGTTCTAGGATGGAAATTTCCTTCCTGACATTTTTCTTTTTCTTTGATTCAGCATTTGTAGAGTTCTTCTCCAGTCTCTACCATCCTCCAGAGTTCTAAGCAATTTGGATTTGTCCTTTTATTAGCTAATTCCCTGGGGAATCTTTTCCAGGGATGTCTTATGTCACCATGTTGATGATGCCACTCTAGAATGAGTAGTTTTGGCACCTATAAAATCTTTCTAATTCATATGTTCATGGGATAAGACTTCTCTGGAGGTAAAGAAGGCCACCCCCTGCAAGTAAAGAAGTCACAAATGTAGGGACCAGGAAACCATCCCTTATGAGATACTCAGTAAGTCTTTACTCTCTTTGGTTTCTGGGGACTGAACTTTTAGACTGCCCCTTAAGTGGGGAGTGAGAAGCAGGTGACACCTGAATTTGGGAATCACTGGAACATGTCAATTACTGTGATAATTGGGAACATGACTCAGACTACTGAAAACAGCTGAAGCGCACCCAAACAGTGACTTGCAAAAACAGGCACACATACTATCCTCTCAAAGCGTCATCTTCAGGCTGAAGGCAATTGGTGAAGGAGCCTCTCAGGAGGTAAGAAGAAAGTATGAGTGGAGAGAGGTCGACTGTGAATGTGAAAATCAGATAGTTAATCTAGTACCTGTAGGAAACTGCATGTATCATCAAAAGACAAAAATGCATCCCAAAACTCAAGGAAGTTCAAGCTTCCTCTGAAATAAAGATGAAGAAACAGAAACTCCATGATAACAAAACTCCAAAGAATAACAGAATCTTCACTTTTTCATGCATTAAATCTAAATAAATTGTCATAATTTGTTACAGCCAATAAATGTTTAAATTGATTATATGGTATTAGTTATTATTGTTATTTTTTATTTATCTGGCCTTATTTAGCATACCAATAGTTTATCCTGGTAATAAATTAATATGTACAGTTATAAAAAATGTTGGGTACGGTCATGGTCAGGTTCATGTGTCAACTTGGCCAGGTGGTGGTACATGTTTGTCTGGTTGGGCAAGTGTTGGCCTGTCTGTTGCTATGAAGATATTTCATAGAATTAAATCATGATCACATTGGCTGCATCCACAGCTGATTCCATTTGTAATCAGCCAAGGGGAGTGTCTTCTGCAATGAGTGATTAGAGTACATCTAATCACTAGAAGCCTTTTAAGAAGGATTCAGAAGAGACAAGCTCTCTTTCTGCTTTGGCCAACGAGCCTCTCCTGTGGAGTTTGTCCAGACCCTCCATTGGAGTCCTCAGCTTCACAGCCTGCCCTATGGATTTTGGACTCTACATTCCCACAGTTACATGAGACACTTTTATAAATTTTATATTTATGGATATTTCCTGTTGATTCTGTTTCTCTAGGGAGCCCTAACTAATACAGGTGCTTTCCAGTGAGGTATACACTGGAGGTATACACTAAAGTGTTTTTAGAACCATTTAAACAGCTATCTTTATAATTTTCAAATTCAAGTGTAGTAACACCAAGGGAAAAATAGAGTTTTTTTCTCTGTAATTTATGATGTAGATAGTTTGTGTTTCTAAAGGTTTGTTGCCAAGATTTGTTGCCATTTCAGTTCCTGCATGCTACCAAACCTGACATTATAGAACTGACAGTTCAGAAATCATCTGATCCAATCACCTAATTGTACAGATAAGGAATCCACTGGCATTGTCAAAGATTACAAAAGCTAATAAGAGGCAAAGCCTAGACTACAAACTGTTTCTTAGAAAGGCTCCAGAAATATCTGTTGGGCTAAATAAGGCAAATGTATCACATGGAACTCTAGTCATATGTAAAACGACCCTGGTTTTACTTTTGGCTTAATATTAGATTGAATTCTGATGGTTCTTTTGTAGTTCACAAACATATTTAGTGATTCAGTTGCTTTGGAAACAAAATCATTCTGATTATTGCAGTTTATCAGCCATAACTGATTGCCAATGTTGTTTATGCTTCCTTTTTTCCTGGGATGTTTCACCTGGGGCAACTTTTCTTCCCGTTCTTCTTGCTCATAACAGACCTGTATCAAGGGTGTCTGTTCTTATTTGAATTTCAGCATCAGCAGAAGGAGCTAACATGGTATCAATATCTACAAAACCATCAACATTTGAGTTTGGGGGAGTTTGTTTCTGTCAGTTATCATGTATCTTGCTCTGTTTATTTGAACAGCCAGTGGTTCTGAGGCCAGCTTTGGCAAAGCAATTGTGGATCACATTTAGTCCAGAGTGGTAATTGTTATTTCTGGATTTTGAGAGGCTGTTTTATATATGTATTACCTGGTATTTAGAGATAAAAATAAAATTGACTGGTTTGGATTAATACAGGGTTAAGGAGGACATTGTCTGTATTTTAGAAATTCACCTACTCTTTGAGACCAAAGAAAGAAACATTTATTTTGTCCAGAGCCTAAATTTTCTATAGCAAATAATCTAACTTAACCTATCTGAATAGATCAATCCAAACACAGTGAGCCCAGAATACTAATGAGAGCCTTTAATCCTTAACAGTTTAATGGAATGCCTGGTGTTCTAGTATGCTAGTTGCCGGAATGCAATATATCAGAAATGGAATCCCGCTTTTTAAAATGGGAATTTAATAAGTTCAAGAAGGTTGATGACATTCAATGTTTCTCTCTCAGCTTGAAGGGCACATGGTGAACATGGCAGCATCTGCAGGCTTTCTCATGGCTCTACAAAAAGGGACTCTCCAAAATGTTTCCTGTTTTTTAGGATTCCAGTAAGCAACTTCATCTTCAATGGGTGGAGACACACCTCCATGGAAATCACCTAATCAAAAGTTACTACCCACAATTGGGTGGGTCACATCTCCATGGGAACAATCAAAATGTTCCCACCCAGCAATATTGAATGAGGATTAAAGGACATGGCTTTTCTGGGGTCCACCACAGAGTCAAACCAGCACACCTGGATACATCCCAGAGTATGTTAAGCAGATAATCAAAAAGTATTGGCCAAGTTCCTTGAGGGATGGGAGAAAAAATATGAAACTATTATACTTTACCACTGGAGAAACCTCTGATACTGTGTCAAACATTAGAGACACCCAAATCAATAGGCCAAGCCCTTGATTTTGAGGCTTGTTCTTGTGAAGCTTATGCATGTAGCAGAGAAGCTTAGCTTACCTATACGTATGCCTAAGAGTCACATCCAGAGGACCTCTTTTGTTGCTCATATGTGGCCTCTCTCTTTCTAAACCCAACTCTGCAAGTGAAACCATTGCCCTCCCCACTACGTGGGACATGACATCCAGGGGTGAAAGTCTCCTAGCAGTGTGGGAAATGACTTCCAGGGATGAGACGGGCCCTGGCACTGTGTTATCAACAATTACATCCTGACCAAAAGGGGGGAAAAGAAGTGTAACAAATAAGGTATCAATGGCTGAGAGAGTTCAAATAGAGTCGAGAGGCTACTCTGGAGGTCACTCTTATGGAAGCTTCAGTTAGATATTGCCACCTATCATAACTTGCCAACCCCCAACCAAAACTATTCCTGCCAATCCTAAAGAACACCTGGGGCATTATATAAGATTCTACAAAGGTTCCATGCACTAGGGTGACTTTCCAGAAACCTTCAACCTAGAAATGGGTCCCTGGACCAAGTAAATCCTGAAATGCAGAGGGACCAGCTTCTCCAGAACATCAGCTAGTTCCACCCCCCATCCCTATTATTGACAACCCCTTCCAACATGAAAAAGTTACAATACCCCTAAAGAGAGAAAGAAAGATCAAAGGTGTTGGTGGAGCTATACAGAGAAGGTAGGGTTTAACAAATGAGTATAATTGCTGAATCATTATATTGATATTTATTTTAGCCTCCAGTACTTTATAGCAGCTAGAAGTAAAAACCTAAAATTGTGGAATTGTAACCCACATCAAACTCTGAAATCTGTTCTACAACTAATTGTTGTGATGTACTTTGAAATTTGTTGCTTTTTTGTATATGTTATTTTTCACAAAAAAAGAAAAAAAAGAGAGAAGGAGTAGTATAACAGAGAAGATAGGATTTAACAAATGAGTATGACTGGTGAATCATTATATTGATATTTCTTTTGATCTCCAGTGTCTTGGAGCAGCTAGAAGAACAAACAAAAAATTATGAACTATTCTATAACTACTTGTTAAAATGTACTTCTAAATTTATTGCTTTTTTGTATATATGTTATATTTCACAGTAAAAAGATATTAAAAAAAAGAATATGCCATAAAATGAATGCTTCACACGTTGTACCTTGGTGATTTATTATGTCTCAACTTAATGGTGGCACATAGCCATGCTGCAAACAGGTAAAAGGCCGAACACTTGTTTTAATTTAAACCCCCAGTGGGTGTGTGTAACACATCTGTCAGTCAGTAAAAGAATGTTCAAATTCTAGCAAGTAAATTGGCAAATGATGGTGTTTACATATGATCAAACATTGTGCTGCTACAAAAAGAAATGAAGCTGTGAAGCATGCAATGATGTGAATTAAAATTTTCTCTTTAATTGCAGGAGTCATTTCCCAAACAACCTGCCAGACATCAGTTCAGTTTTTTGACTTTATATATTCAACAGGAGAGTTGCATGTACGAAGGGAGATTTTGAATTTCCATATAAAAGATTTTAATTTTGTGCTCCTTCTCAGCACTGCAACAAAGGAAGACTAATGGCCTATCTTTGTGTATTTACTTTTTCTCCAGAGCAATATCTTAGTAAAAGTACATGTCTGGTTTGGTTGTTGGTGATGGCACATTGTATGTGCCCCATGGGCATAATTATTTAGAATAGACCTCCATTTTTCAAGCTTATCTTTAGTAAACGGAAGCCATTGCAGAGGCTTCACCTTTTAGCTATAGTGGCATTAGTGGCATGATATTGTAATCAAGTTGAAAGCATTGCCTTCAGCCATTAAGACTGGACCCCCATCTGGACTACAATTTCATTAGCCTTTTCTAAAATGAAACAAACAAAGCCCAGATATAGAGATATTTTCTCTGATCTCACAAAACAAAATCATTCAAGTTTCTCATTTACTCAGTTGATATGGTTGGCTCCTCTATTCTGTTACTAGTTTTGCTTCCCTTGGCTGCTTGTGTTTTTATCTTATCCTGACCTTCAAGGAACATACGGGATATTGAAAAGGAAATTCAATATTCTTTGACCATTTCACTTTTTAACTTTTCCTTTTTATTCACTAACTTTTAGCTCATGAGAAATTATGGCCTCACTGAATTTTCTTTTTAATACCACAACCAGCACTGTATGCATCAAGCATAACAAAAAAGGCATGCTTAACAGGATATCAAAATTCTAACAATGACACGACTGAGTAGAGACTAATTTTCTAAAGTTTAGAATAGCAAGGTTGATGTCAAATTTCAAAGGAAGGGGTAATGTGAATAATCTTAATAACCAACAAAAAATATAATCCCTTTTTTGTCAAGGAATACTAATAATTTGAGGTGAATGATTCTGTTATCAGATACTGAAGCAATTAGGTTTAAATATAAAAATGATGAAACTGAGAGAAAAAAGGCAATTTGAAATTATGTTTTTAAAAATGTTTGGATTGAAAATTAAGAACACTTCAATTCAAATTTTTATGCATGAAATCCAGGTATGTCATGCTGTGGATTGCTTCTTTAATTGAAGGTGAATGTACAAGTTGATGGAAAGAATCCATACTTTCACAGAACAACCAAAAAACAAAGGACACAAAAAGGTCACCCTTGTGAAGAAGTCTGCAATTTTGCATTTGATTTTTCCATCTTGGCTCATTCTCAGTTGTTCTAGATTTGGATTCTGTGATGGTTAGGCTCTGGTGTCAACTTGGCCAAATGATTATGCCCAGTTGTCAGGTCAGGCAAGCACTGGCTTGATTGTTGCTGCAAGGATATTTCATGGCTGGTTGATTAAATCATCACTCAGTTGATTGCATCTGTGGTTAACTAAGACACACCCCCCTCCCCAGGTGAGATAATCCAATTAGTTGAAGGCTTTTAGAGGAGAAGAGAGACTCTTTCACTGCTTTAGCTAGTGAGACACTCCCGTGGAGTTCTTCCAGACCCTTCGTTGGAGCCATCATTTTTACAGCCTGCCCTATGGATTTTGGTCTCTTCCATTCCCATGGTTGTGTGATACACTTTTATAAATCTCATGTTTTGAGATCTCTCCTGTTGGTTCTGTTTTTCTAGGGAATGTTGACACAGATTCTTTTTTTTTTTTTTTTTTTTTTTTTTTTTTTTTTTTTTTAAAGGAAAGACAGAGAGAAGGAAGGAAGGATAGAAGGAAGGAAGGAAGGAAGAAAGGGAAACATTTTTAAACATTTTCTTGTTTTATTGTATTCTGTTTCTCCGTTTTTGTTACATGGGCTGGGGCCGGGAATCGAACCGAGGTCCTCCGGCATAGCAGGCAAGCACTTTGCCCGCTGAGCCACCGCGGCCCGCCCTAAAGTCTTTTTTTTTTTTTTTTTTTTTTTGCATGGGCAGGCACCAGGAATTGAACCCAGGTCTCCAGCATGGCAGGCAAGAGCTCTGCCACTGAGCCACCATGGCCCACCCACTGAGCCACCATGGCCCACGACACAGATTCTTAAAGTCTTCTTCAGCATTAACTAATACCTTGTTGGTGAAAGGTGCTGGGATTGTTTCTCCACACATAAACTGATCTTTGTCGTAAATCACTTTTATAATGAGAGAACAGTCAGGAAACATTGCCATATCCTCCCCATTCTCCAAATCTTCCTTGGTGATGGAGAAGTTACCCTCACATGGGCAGGGGTAGAAATGCATCTCCAAGTCTTCATTGTACTGAAAGTCCTCAGTCTCCACCTTGTCATGAAATATCACCACTGCCTCCGGGGTCAGCAAAAGGGCTATTGCCAACCACTCTGGAAGGCAGTTTTTCGGTTCCTCAGGAAGCTAAGTATAGAATTGCCATATGATCCAGCAATCCCCTCACTAGGTACACATTCAGAGGAACTGAAGGCAAGGACACAAACAGACATTTGCAAACCGATGTTTATAGCGGCATTATTTATGATTGCCAAAAGATAGAAACAGCCCAATATCCATCAACAGATGAGTGGCTAAACAAGCTGTGGTATATGCATATGATAGAATACTATGCAGCTATAAGTCAGAATAAAGTCATGAAACAATGCAACAATATGAATGAATTTTGAGGACATTATGCTGTGAAATTAGCTAGAAACAAAAGGACAAAGACTGAATGGTCTCATTAATATGAGCTAATGATGAGAGAACTTTAAGAGTTAAAGTTAAGAACACAGATTATTAGGAGATAGAAAGAGCATAGAGATTGAGCATTTGGTGCTGAAGGAATACATGTTGTGCAACAGGACTGACTGTAAAAATTCAGAAATGGATAGCACAATACCACCTGATGGAAGCACAATAATATATAAGTACACCAAATGAAGCTGCATGTGAGTATGGTTGAGGGAGAAGGGCTGGGGGCACGTATGAAACCAGAAGGAAATATAGAGGATAAGACTGAGATGGTGTAACTCAGGAATGCATAGAGTGGAAAATGATGATGATTAAATGTACAAATATAAAAATGTTTTTGCATGAGGTGGAACAAATAAATGCCAACATTGCAAGGTATTAAAAATGGATGTTATACAGGAAAAAGTACAATCAATGCAAACTAAGGTTTATAGTTAACAGTAACATTGTAATATGCATCCACTGAATATAACAAAGGCATTATACTGACACTAAATGTCAACAAGGCTGGGGGGCATTACATCTTTGCAGAAGAAAGGAAATGTCTTCATATAGTTTATGGTAGCAAAGGCATGCCTATTTACTTATGTTGAATTGTACGATGTGTGAATAAAATTCTTTAAATATGAACAGAGAGAAGCAAGTGCTAGTGAAAATGTGGAGAAAGAGATGTACCTATTCACTGTTGGTAGAGAAGCTGAGAGGTGCAGCCCCTCTGGAGGGCAGTGTGGTGGTTCACAGCAGGCTAGGGGTGAGGTTCCCAAATGATCTTGCAACCCCGTTGTTAGGTATATACCTGGAGGAACTCAGAGTGGGGACATGAATGGACAAATGGTAGCAGTGTTCCCGATTTGCAATGGATAGAGGTGGCCTAAGGGTTCAATGACTGAGGAATGGAAAAGGGAACTGTGATGTTTACATACAATGGACAACTGAGTGACTGTAAGAAGGAATGAAATTGTGAGGCATGTGTTCTAGTTTGCTAGCTGCTGGAATGTGATATACCAGAAATGGAATGGCTTTTTAAAAAGGGGGAATTTAATAAGTTACAAGTTACAGTTCTAAGGCCATGAAATTGTCTGAATTAAAACAAATATATAGAAATGTCCAATTAAGGCATCCAGGGAAAGATACCTTGATTTAAGAGAGCCAATGAAGTTCAGGGTTTCTCTCTCAAGTGAGAAGTTACATGGCGAATACAGTCAGCGTTTCTCTCTCATCTGGAAAGGCACATGGTGAACATGGCCTCGTCTGCTAGCTTTCTCTCCTGGCTTCCTGTTTCATGAAGCTTTCTGGGAGGCATTTTCCTTCTTCATCTCCAAAGGTTACTGGCTGGTGGACTCTGCTTCTTGTGGCTATGTCATTCTTTGCTCTCTCAGAACCTGTGGCTTTCTTTCTTGCTCTCTAGCTTTTACTTAAGTGCTTCTTCTTTTAAAGGATTCCAATAAAACCAATCAAGACACACCTGAAATGGGTACAAATTTAATACCCACACTAATTGAGTCACATCTCTGTGGAGATAAGCTAATAAAGTTTCCAACATACAGTACTGAATAGGGATTAGAAGAAACCGTTGCTCCCATAAGATTGATTAGGATTAAAACATGGCTTTTTTAGAATACATAAACCTATTCAAACTGGCACAGCATGTAACTAGGTGAATGAAACTTAAGGACAATGTGCTGAATGAAATGTCAGAAATTTCATAGGCAGAAATTATCATGCCTCACTCATATGGACTAATTATTGTAAAGAAGGATTTTATAAAGCTTAACAGTAGCTAACTTTTCTTAGGTAAAGAAGGATTTTATAAAGCTTAACAGTAGCTAACTTTTCTTAGGTAAAGAAGGATTTTATAAAGCTTAACAGTAGCTAACTTTTCTTATGTAAAGAAGGATTTTATAAAACTTAACAGTAGCTAACTTTTCTTATGTAAAGAAGGATTTTATAAAACTTAGCAGTAGCTAACTTTTCTTGCCTAATTTAACTATTTACATGTATTTTAGCTTCTGAATGATAGAAATATCTAGCAAAAGGATTTGTGTCATTTTATATTCACTACTATGCATTTGGTGTGAGTTAAGGATTGTAAAGGAAAGAGTTATGGGCCCCATCAGGCTAAGAAAAACAACTCGGGACCTTCCGGGGTGGTTATCTGCCTCTCCCAACCCCCATGACTCCTTGCACCAGAAATGCTTGTTGTGAAAATGATCGTTACCTGCTTCTTGCATGAAGCAGCACCTGTGACCCATGCTCGACCCCCCCCTTCCTCCTCCCCCTTAAAAAGCTTCCCCAAACCCAGGCTAGGGGCTCTCTGTTCCTGCATGTTCAGTGAGCCCCACACATGTGTGGTAAATAAACCCCTTGCGTGTTGCATGAGAGAACGTCTCTTGGAGTCTTCCTTTGCGTGGCAAAATTCTCAAATTCTTATATTATAACATGCAAACTCAGAGAATTGAAGTCAAAAGCATAGGTTATCAGGTTAGGGCCTATTGTAAAGGTTCCTAGATTGTAAGCTCTTACAACAGTTATATATTTTTAGGAGTTGTGACATATTTCTAAATTCTGAGATACTGAGCTATTTCTATATAACCTGGTCATTCCCTGAAACTTCAGGTATTTATTAGAGTAAGAGCACTGAAGCTGTGAAAGTCAGCATTACTCCTTTCAGCAACTGTTTAAAATGCTGAAAAAGGGATCTGACTTCAAGCAGAGATATGAATGAAGCTGGTCTGGATAGGACTAAGGTAAATCAGAATACTGGGTAAAGGATGATATGTTTCTCAAACTTTAGACTCTGTGCGAGACCTAAGGAAGAGAAGTTCATTAGTTGTGAAATTTGTATTTTGGATAGCACATTATCTAATTTAACTTGAATGGTCAGTTTATTTGAACATCATAATTACATGGAATTTGAATAGGCCATGAGATCTTGTTAGTTTGTACTGTAGCGCAAAAACCAGGAATGAGGCCGCAGGCCTCCAGGAACGTTCCGCAAAGTCAGAACAGGCTGAGACTAAGGATCCGCAGTTTTGGGAAGCAGGTTTTATTAGCTCGTGCTCACAAGGGCCCAGCTAAGTCACCTCAAAAGTCTGAGCCCCGAACAAAAGGCAACCTTAGCTTTTATAGACTTTTTGACATGTTAAAGACAAGGTACACAATTGGTTGATTTAAGTTGAGAATGGCCCAGAGCTGAACCATTGAGGGGCCCCCACCCCAGGAATGTCTTCTTTTGCCTATGTGCATTTTTGCCAGTTCCTGAAGGCTAGGGGAGGGAGTTTCTATACCAGGAAATGAACATTATCTCACTTGCCTGCAAGGAAAGGGGGTTTGGGAATTTTCCACAGAGAGCACAGATAAACCAGAAAGAGGGCAAGGCCTGCCTGCTACAGTACAGGCTAGTATGATGTCCTGATATCTCCCAGAGTAAATTGAACAGAGAATAAAAAAAACTATTTGCAAAGTTCCCTTGGGGGACTGGTGAGAATACTTAACTTCCCCGTCTGGGAAATTCCTGATAATCTCATAAGCAGTGGAGACAAGCCATTCAATAGGCTGAACCCATGATTTTGGGGTTTGCCCCTATGAAGCTTATTCTTGCAAAGAAGAAACTAAGCATACTGATAATTATGCCCAAATGTCATCCCCAGAGAAACTCTTTTGCTGCTCAGATGTTGCCTCTCTTTCTAAGCCAGCTTTGCAGGTGAACTCATTGCCCTCCCCCTTACATGGGACATGACTCCCTGGGAGTATAAATCTCCCTGCCAGCGTGGGACCTGAATTCTGGGATAAGCTGTGACCTGGTATCATATGAATGAGAGAGGCTTCTTGACCAAAAGGGGGAAGAGAGAAATGAGGCAAAATAAAGTCTCAGTGGCGGAGAGATTTCAAACAGAATTGAGAGGTTATCCTGGAGGTTATTCTCACATATTACATAGATATCACTTTTTAGCTTATGGTGTATTGGAATGGCTGGAGGGAAGTACCTTAAACTGTTCAACTGTGTTCCAGTGGCCTTGATTCTTGAAGATGACTGTATGACTATATAGGTTTTACATTGTGACTGTGTGATTCTGAAAACCTTGTGTCTGATGCTCCTTTTATCTAGGGCATGGATGATGAGTAAAAATAAATAAGGATAAAAAAATAAATAATAAGGGGAGATAAAGGTAAAAATTGGGTAGATTGAAATACTGTGGGTCAGTGAAGGGTAGGTAAGGCGTATGGGATGTATGAGTTCTTTTTTTTTTCTTTTTATTTCTTTTTCTGGAGTGAGGCAAATGTTCTAAAAATGATCGTGGTGAAGAATACAAAACTGTGTGATGATATGGTGAGCCACTGATTGCATAATATGGTTGGACTGTTTGTGTGTGGGGAGTTTTCAATAATAATTAGAAAAAATAAAAAGAAATGGCAAAAGTGACTGAGAGATAACTAAGAAGACTGGTGGCCAGAAATGAATGTTTCCTCATGCATAGCAACCTTTAGAAGTGTCTGCCAACTGAAGTATTGGTCCCACAGAACCACTTAGAAATGCAGAGGAGGAAAGCAGGTGGCTGTTATTAACTTTTAAACCCGGCTGATAGGTTTCAGTCCACAAACAAGGCTTACTTTTGTATTTTGAATAATGTGGAGATTTTCATTAGCTAGAAAAGGAATCAAAATGATAAATGATATATTGTCTGCTAAAATACTGTGACATTGCATCCATATCTGAAGTATCTTCCAGAATAAGTTTTCCAGAAATATACTTGGGCAAACTTGAAAGTTAACAGTAATGTTTTATTATTTTATGTTTAATTGTTGGAAAAACAATTCAAAGGACATGTCTCCCTGACTGTGGGTTAGTAGTGTCATATCCAAAAATGCGATTCATTATTACACCTAGAAGCTAAATGTTGGCATGCATTGTGCTAGTCTCTAAAATCACTGCATTTGGTTTCAGACATTTCCTCATGTTCATATCTGCCTCCTGAAGGCTCTGGGACAATTTAATTACAACAAACGCTTTGGATTTCCACTTCTTTCAATAAAAATGTAAAATTACTGCTGTTTGAGAACTGTCAGACTAAAAAATGTGGGGGGGGGCACTTTGCGGCTTGAAAGGATTTATGCATCTTAGAAAAGCCATGTTTTAATCCTATCCATTTTTGTGAAGGCAGGTGTTTCTTTTAAACCCTATTCATTACTATATGCTGGCAACTTGATTAGATTATCTCTGCAAAGATGTGACTCCACCCATTCCAGGTAGGTCTTGATTAGTTTACTGGAATCCTTTAAAATAGGAAGCATTTTGGAGAAAGCTTCAGAATGATGAGAGAGCCACAGAACACAAGAACCCATGCAGCCAGAGACCTTCGGAGATGAAGAACAAAATGCCCCTAGGGGAGCTTCATGAAACAAGGAGCCTGGAGAGAAAGCTAACAGACATCACTGTGTCCTCCATGTGCCTTTTCAGCTGAGAGAGAAAACCTGGACTTCATTGCCCTTTCTTGAGTGAAGGTAACCTCTTGTTGGTGCCTTAATTTGGATATTTTTGTAGACTTGCTTTAATTTGGACATTTTCATAGTCTTTAGAACTGTAAACTTGCAACTTAATAAATTCCCTCTTTTAAAAAGCTGCTCCATTTCTGGTATATCGCATTCAGACAACTAGCAAACTAGAACGGGGCCTGTTGCCCTCCGCCATCTGACACCACCTCTGTGAGTCTAACTCATAACTGTTACTCTTATGTCAAAGCTTGCTTCTTGAACTTGAACTAATTTCTTGGTTCTCATAATTTCAGCTCCAGAGAAATGTAAAGCTGTACCTGCCCAATTGAGATAAGTGGGTTTCTTTACAGGGAGATGCATATTAGCATAGAAATCATAGATAATCCACGAACTGTGATGGGGGTGGGGGGCAGGGAGTGGAAGTGTCTTGGGAGAGAAGAATTTGAGCATTGGTTAGACAGGGAGATGTCTAATTTTAAAAACCATTTCTAACTTCTTAAAATCAAGAAAGTTCTTTTTGGGGATGCCATTCCTAAGTCAAAAAGGGCTCATTATCCAAACTTGACATTACAGTAGCCATCTCTCTCCCACTTGCTCTTATTTTTAATAATAACTTTAAGTATAATTCATGAACCATAAAATTCACCCTTGTAAAGCATACAGTTCAGTGTTTTTTGGTACATTCATGGAGTTATACAACCATCAACACTATCTAATTTCAGAACATTTTCATCACCCCCAAAACAAACCTCATACAGTATTCATTAGCAGTGACTCCTCATTCTCTCCTCCAACAACCCCTGGTAACCACTAATCTACTTCTGTCTTTATGGATTTGCCTATTCTGGACATTTCATATACATGATATAAAAAACATGTGGGTTTTTGTATCTGGCTTCTTCTACTCAGCACTAAGTTTTTAAGGAACCATTTCTCTTTTGCATTCAATTTCCTGGCAGAACTTGAAGCTATGCCTGCAAGACCCACATGCTCCTTATTCATGGGTAAATTTCTGTGACTTGTACTTGAAATATCCATGTCATTTCATTGAGTTCTCTCAAGCCCTTACTGTCTGTCCTATTGATTGTGTCCAGCCTAGACTAGCCCTACTTACCTGATGCTACAGAGACAAATCCCAATGATATCCCAGGCTCCCCAAACTGTCCTCAGAAACTCCAAGAGACTGCATCTATCTCCTATATCCTGTAGTTTTCCAAGAAATATAGTATGTATATCAAAACATATTCAGAATTATTATTACTTTAAAAAGTTCTCTGTGACAGATTTCCAATGGATGCTTATGGTTTGATTGGTGGATATACACCATAATACATGTAAAGCAGGGGCTTTATCAAATGGTTAAAATATTTGACATAGCCTGTTAAAAACGTCAGATAACTGATAAAGCTAACAAGTAAATAAAATAAATATAAACATCAGCTGGAAATCATCTGTCCAGTTGCTTTGTAGTTAATCACTCCCACCTTCAGAAATAAGAATGGTTCTATTTTATTTCCACTACTTATGTTATCTTTTTCTTCAGCTACATCAAGTGTGATCACAGATCATACTTTCTCCTTTTTAATCCAGCATGCATAGTGCTTAAAATTTTTTTGTTTCTATCTTTAAATTATGATGATATTGAAGCAAATTTTAAAAGAGAAAAATCTCCATCCATTAGCCCTGCACTTCTGAAGCAATTGCTGCTATTGTTTTTTACCTTTTTACTTTTTTACATACACAATTTCTCATAGCTCTAACAAAACATACATATTTTTCTTGTAGCTTGTTCTCCTAGCTATAACAAAACTTGCATGCATTGTTGTGTTTTTTTTTTCTGTTTAACCTAATTATTTTAACTTAGGTTAAATTGTATCCATCTGTACAATATGATTATTTTTAAAGCCTCATGATACACTAGTCTATATTTTATATAATGTTTCACTTGTAAAGCTGTCCTCTACTCAATTGAGAATTACAGAATTCTTCAAATATTGTGTAATTTTTTTCCAAAAATTTCCAAAGTATAATTTAGGTAAGGGGCACATTGGAATTTAATGTATTTATCTCCCTAAAGAATCCTACCTGCAAGAGGGCCTGTAGATCCCAGGAAAAGAGATGAAGGGAACTCTGTGCAGGACCCCAGACACTGAGTTTAAAATTTTCCATGAAATAAAGGGAGATTAAGGCCCTTAGATGTAGAGTAGGAGAGGAAGCCCCAGGTAAGTCCAGGACCTTTCTCTGCCTTTCTCTAAGCTTGAGACACATAGGGCCCTCTTCAGATCCTGTGGCTGCATCAGATTAAAGTGTTCGTAAGATTACCCCTCTTTTGCCTCCCACATTCTGAAGAGCTTTCTGTCAATTCCTCTCCAGGAGCAATCACAAACTTGGGTTGACCAGGTGGCTACTTCATGGCTAAATCACAAAGATTCTTCTGTAGGGCTAGTGGAAGAGCTAGCCCACCTGCAGGGAACATACTCTTTCTACTGGGAGAGAAGCACCATGGTTCTTGGAAGAACGGTTGAATTCATCAGCACTGGAAGAGATGGTGCAGGAACAGTGTGTGACATTGTTCTCTTTTGAAACAACTCATTGTCTTTCCTCCTCCTGTGTCTGAGTTCAGATCTTCTTCTTGGGTTCCCTAATTTAGTGTAGGCCCCTCTATCCATCCAGTCACCCAAATCATATGCCCAATTTCCACTTGACTTTGCCTTCTTCTTCAGTTCCTCAAATCCAGTCAATTAAAATGTCTTGGTGAAATTTATGTTTTGACTAGTGCATTTCCTAATATAACTTACGTAGACAGCTTGATTGAACACCATAAATACTTGGAACCTTGGGTAGGACGTGAGATTTTGTTTGTTTGTCCAGAGTGGTGCCCTGATGAATCCCAGAGTGATTTGATCAGTGAAAGCATTTGCAAAGTCCCCTTCGGGGAATGGTGGGAGTGGGGGAGAAATGCAACTTCCCCAAGTTGAATTCTTGATATTCTCACAAGCAGTATAGACAACCAAAGCTATAGGCTGAGCCCCCAGTCTTGGGGGTTGTTCATATGAAACTTAACCCCACAAAGGATACATCAAGCCTACTTAAAATTTAGGCCTAAGAGTCACCCCCAAGAGAGCCTCTTTTGTTGCTCAGATGTAGCCTCTCTATCCAGCCAAGACAACAAGCAAACTCACCACCCTCCCCGTTTATGTGGGACATGACTGCCAGGGGTGTGGACCTTCCTGGCAACGTGGGACAGAAATCCTAGAATGAGCTGAAACTCAGCATCAAGGGATTGAGAAAAACCCTAGAATGGGCTGAGACTCAGCATCAAGTGATTGAGAAAATCTTCTCAACCAAAAGGGGGAAGAGTGAAATAAGACAAAGTGTCAATGGCTGAGAGATTCCAAACAGAGTTGAGAGGTTATTCTTATGCATTAAGTAGATATCACCTTGTTATTCAAGATGTAATGGAGAGGCTGGAGGAAACTGCCTGAAAATGTAGAGCTGTGTTCCAGTAGTCATGTTTCTTGATGATGATTGAATAATGATATAGCTTTCACAATGTGACTGTGTGATTGTGAAAACCTTGTGTCTAATGCTCCTTTTATCTACCTTGTTAACAGACGAATAGAACATACGGAATAAAAATAAATGACAGGGGGAACAAATGTTAAAATAAATTTAGTTTGAAATGCTAGTGATCAATGAAAGTGAGGGGTAAGGGGTGTGGTATGTATAATCTTTTTTTTTCTGTTTTCATTTTATTTCTTTTTCTGTTATCTTTTTATTTCTTTTTCTGAATTGATGTAAATGTTCTAAGAAATTATGAATATGCAACTAAGTGATGATATTATGAATTACTGATTATATGTGTAGAACGGAATGATCACATGTTAATGTTTTAGTTCGTTTGTTGTTAATTTTTTTAATTAATAAATAAATTAATTTTAAAAAAATGTCTTGGTGATTCTGAACAAGTATTTCCAGGTGCAAGGAAAAACATTTATGTAAGTGAAAATCTGATCCATGACCAAATATTGTCAAGTAGTTGAAGGAACTAGTGAATAAGTAGATGAAAAAAAAATTTGTTTTTCTTGGTGTGGAATGTGGAAAAATATATAAATTTTTATGAATGTATTTATGAGTGACTATTCCATTTATATTAAACTTCAATTAAAAGAATTCTGCCTAGAGAACCTTCAATCTCCATGCCCCCACAGAATCTTTAAACAACCAGTGAGTACTGATAGAAAAAAACATTTTTCTCAAAACTACAGAAAAGTTAAAGGATTGCATTATCAGGGCATGAGTCAAATTAAGAAAAAGGCATCTTAAAAATGGTACGATAGGGTGGGCCACGGTGGCTCAGCAGGCAGAGTTCTTGCCTGTCACGCTGGAGACCCAGGTCCGATTCCAGTTGCCCGCCCATGCAAAAACAAACAAACAAACAAACAAATGGTAGGATCTCCTGAAGCCCAGGCTGCTCCTTCCCATCCTCTCATCAACTCAGCAAGGAGCCAACTCCTGCTCCCAGTGTGGGTTCCTTGTCCCAGTTTTGGAGGAAGCAGAGTAACCCTCATGAACATACTGAGAGAATACATGTCTGGCCCAATCTGTTTGGTGGCAACCTGAGGTGCAACGAGTGAACCAGACGCTCATTGTAGGCTCATTGTCCCAGAACTTTCCATGGTGGTTGAAAGGAAATGATGCTAGACAATAGATCAAAGATGCTTGAAGAAATAAAGATTTAGTAAGGATAATGACACATAAATATAATCACCAGCACTATTCTGTTTTTTTGGTTGACAGCTCCACTTTTTGCTTCCTGTAGGATCTAAAAGGCAAATGCATAAAATGTAATGGTAAATCACTGGTTTGGGACTCATATGTATAAATATGTAATTTATGACAAAACGACATATAGGTGGGAGAATAGAGAGGTGTAGGAATAGTTTTGGATACTAGTGAAGTTAAATTAGTATCAAAGCAAATGAGATTATTATAGATTTAGGATGATAAATTTAAGCCTCATGGTGACTACAAAGAAAAATCAAAGAATACGTGGGCCCATAGAATCTGAAAGTATAGATTTACGGGGAACAGGGGGAGGGTGGCAGGAGAAATAGGGAGTTAATGCATAAAGGGTGTAGGGTTTCTGTTTAGGGATATGGGAAGGTTTTAGCAATAGAAGGTGGTAAGGGGACTGCAACATTGTAAATACTGAATAATATGCTTGGGAGTGGTTGAAATGAGAAAAATTATGTTGTATATATGTTCCCATAATTTTTAAAAAAGAGCAACCAAAGAGATAATGGTGATTAAATGCAATATGAGATCCTGGATTAAATCTAATAAGAAAGGAGAAAAGATTCAAAAGGACATTGTTGAGACATATGAAAAAATAGAATATAGACTGTAAGATTTATATCATTGTTAAATTTTTTGAATTTGATAAGTGCATTTAAGTTGGTTACATAAGTAAATATCTTTGTTCTTAGGAAATTTACATGGCAGTTCTAAATGTTCTTGTAGCATGATGTATTCAAGCATTCAGAAAATGAATATATAGTGTTTGGGTTTGCTAAAGCTGCTGGAATGCAGTATGCCAGAAATGGACTGGCTTTTAATGATAGAGATTTGTTAACTTATGATTAAAATTCTTAGGCCATGAAAATGTCCAACTCAAGGTATCAAACGGACAACACCTGGACTCTGAAGACAGGCTGCCCAGGACACCTCTGTCACAGGGCTGGCATCTGCTGGCCCTTCGCTCCCAGGTTTTGTTGCTTTCAGCTTCTGGTTCCAGGGCCTTTCTCTCTGAGCTTTTGTGGGTCTTCTCTTAGCTTCTTTGGGGCCTTTCTCTATGAGTTTCTCTTAATTTCATCTCTCTGTTTCTGCATGTGTTTTATCCTCTTATAAAGGACTCCTGTATGAGGATAGAGACCCACCTTGACTGAGGCAGGTCACATTGTCACGGAACAAAGGTGGTGGATTCTTCCATCTGATGCACTCGATGACCAATTCCTGAGACACTGGGGTTTCGAAGATAGAAAAAGGTTATTACTAGGCATGTAGTAGGAGAGCAGATGGCCTGCTGGCCCAAAATCTGTCTCCCCAAACTGCAGGAACTTTGGTAGTAAATTAACATAGATTGTCTTTAGTGATTACAAGATTCTAAAAACTGGAAACTGGATAAAAATGAAGGTTAAGCACAAGATTTCTATAAACATTAGGGCAGAAGACAAAGGCTATACAATCATAACCAGAGATCAAGGTAGCTGGACTATAATTTAGAGATTTCAGATATTTCCTCCTGTCTAACCCAATATACCAAAGAGCAAAAAGGAATATCTATATAATGATTCAGTAATCAAAATCATACCTTAAATGATGATTTCCTGGTTATACTCAAAGGCCTTGCTCATTTCCACTCTCTCTCTTTTGCTCTTTTGCCTTTGACATGGGAACATGCTGGAGCTAGCCTGTTGGAGGATGAAATAAATGGAGCAAAAACATTCATTCCAGCAAAGGCCATCAGATCAGACAAGAGCCAATCAATAACCAAACAGGTAAGTGAGTCCCAGATGAAACCAGAGGCAATACCACCCAGCCAACCCACAGACTTGAAATAAATGGTTGTTAGAGTTTTGGGGTGGCTTGTTATACAGCATTATGGTGGCAATAATACCCTCTCCAACTAAGAACCCTCAGTTTCTTACAAGGAAGGCTATTAGCTTTGGAACATTGTCTGTCTTTAAAAGCTTACGTGCACCAGGCTCTTGGTGCAAGTCCCTTAACATACGGGATTGGGAAATAAGAATACCCCGCCTTAGAGCTGGGGTATAGGAACCAATGACCCATTTTTATGCTGGGAGCAGGGAGCAGAGACAACTTCCCCACTTGAAATCTTGCAAAACATCGCTAGCTTTTCCTTAAAGTTTCAGAAGCACCTCTGTCCTTTTCTCTTTGGTCCGAGACAAGTAATTTGATACTGGAAGGTAATAACAGAAACACTAGCTGGATTCACATATCTTAGTATGAGGATTACTGTTATATTAATCTATTGTTGTCTTTCTTTTCCCCACTAGACTGATTACTCTTCAAAAGCCAAGGTCTTTCATTTGCATATCCTTAGCACCCAGAATAATGCCTGACAAAGAGAATATATTCAGTAACTGTTCAAAGTTTACTGAATGAGTGAATTAAGAGTGTCAAGACATTCACATCCAAAAACAGATGTGTAGGGCAGAAAGGTGAGTATCAGAGATTGCCGATATTGGGACTAGCCCACAGACAAAGAAACCAGGATTTCTAGGGAGGGATGGGGGAGGAACCTGGCAAGACAGGATTTGGTCAGGAATAGTCAATAGACCAGGTAAGAGAGGTTAGATACAGATAATATGAAATAAACTGAACTGATTTTTGCTTAATCAGGGTTGAAATCCAGGAAAGCTGAGGTGATAATGCAGGATTACCCTAAAGTCAGGGACAGCAGCTAGAAATTTTTCCTGGAAAACTAGTTGCTTTGAAGAGGCCTGTAGATTAATTCATTTGATCTTCCTTTATAGCTCTAAGGGAGGGTTTCTCCCTATCTTTAAAGAACCCTGTCCTTGAGTCATAATGTGACCACAGTATGTATCTCTGCCACACCACAGGAAGAAATCTTGAGGCCCACTATCATTCTTCCAGGGTATCAAGAAGGCTCTAATCCAGATAACAAACAGACACTGTTAATGGCCCCTTGCGTAACTAAAATATAATTATCACATTTTGGAATTTCACAGAACTGTAATTTTTATTGTTAGGCTTTAGGGACTGACGTAGGGCTGCAAACACCTCATAATAATCAAGTAAGACTGAAATAATATCATAATAAAGGTCAGTTTATTCTGCCCGAGAATGGACAGTTGGCATTCTTCTATATTAATCTTACATTTTCTCATTTTTGCCCTAATGAGTGCATTATCATGAATTTGTACCAGTCCATGGGTTGGCAAGTGCTGGTATAAAGAATGGACAATTGTAACTAGGCAGCAACAACTCTCAGTACTTTAGTGGAGTTCAACAGTGACCTCCCAATAAAATGTGGCCCATCTGGAGTTAATCTATCCTTAAATTCTATTGCTTCCATAACAAGGGCACCGCCTTTCCTGTTGATCTGGAGCTGTCAGACCTGCAGTATTTGATAAGGAGTTCTGTGACAAATCTGACTATGCCTCACAATTAATCCCCAGCATGTTGAGAGAAATTAAAACCATATTAAACATTAAGCTAGGATTTTTGACTGAGAGAAGACCTGGGTGCATCTGAGAGGTGAGGATAGTGATAAACTGTCTGCCCAGTATACAAGCCAAAGGCTTGTCCATCAGCCTTTCTCAAAGAGCTGCCTATCTCCCACCACCCAACAACCAAACTGTGACCTTGCTTGACTAGCCATGTTTGTCCAAAATTAAGCCCATCAAATTTTCTCTCAGAGTTTGGAATTGGTATAGAGAAACTCTGAGTTGGTTTTTGGCTCAGGGAATGTTGAGAAACACTCCTAACAGAAAGAACTATTCAAAATCAAAAAAGAGTTCTCCAAGAGCAGTAAGTGTGTGTCCCATACCTGAATCAAATCTCTTTTCTCCTCTTCCACCTCCTAATTAGAGAAAAATAGACAGCCATTTGTCACAGTTGTACCCTAGGATTCATATATCAGAAAATTATTTAGATCAGGTAACCCCTCAAAGACTAGAAACTCTGAGAGAATATGTACAGGAGATGATTTTAGGTGTTTCCATGGATGAAGGTTTTTATTTCAGTGGTTACACTTATTAGTTTATTTTCATTCATTTCAGAAAACAAAAATACCTCTAGGACATCAAACTTGTCAAGTCAAAAATATTGTTTAGACACTGAATGAAGCTGCATGTGAGAAGGATAGAGGGAGGAGGGCTGGGGACATAAATGAAATCAGAAAGAAAGATAGATGTTAAAGATCGAGATGGTATAATCTAGGAATGCCTAGAGTGTATAATAATAGTGAAATGTACAATGTACAAATTTTAAAAATGTTTTTGCATGAGGAAGAACAAAGGATTGTCATTATTGCAGGGTGCTGAAAATAGATGATAACTAATACTTCAAAATGTCACATTATGTGTAAGACTAAAGCAAAAATGTTTATTTGTTACAAAATTTAGATTCTGACTAGAGCATTTCCTAATATAACTCATGTACATAGTTTGATTGAATGTTATAAGTACTTGGTATCTCAGGTAGCACATGAGATTTTGTTGGTTTGTCCAGAGTGATGCCCCGATGAATCCCAGAATGATTTGAGCAGTGACTGGAAAAGTATTTGCAAGCCCCCTTCAGGGAATGGTGAGAGTGAGGAGAAATTCAACTTCCCCAAATTGGATTCTTGATATTCTCACAAGCAGTGTGGACAACCAAAGCTACAGGCTGAGCCCCTAGTCTTGGGGTTTGTTCACATGAAACTTAACCCCACAAAGGATAGGTCAAGTCTACTTAAAATTTAGGCCTAAGAGTCACCCCCAAGAGAGCCTCTTTTGTTGCTCAGATGTGGCCTCTCTCCAGCCAACATGACGAGCAGTCTCACCACCCTCCCCCTCTCTGTGTGGGACATGACTCCCAGGGGTGTGGACCTCCCTGGCAACGTGGGACAAAGATCCTGGGATGAGCTGAGACTCAGCATCAAAGGACTGAGAAAAACCCTAGAATGAGCTGAGAATTAACATCAAGAAACCTTCTCGACCAAAAGGGGGAAGAGTAAAATGAGACAAAGTGTCAATGGCCAAGAGATTCCAAACAGAGTCGAGAGGTTAACCTAGAGGTTATTCTTATGCATTAAGTAGATATCACCTTGTTGTTCAAGATGTAGTGGAGAGGCTGGAGGGAATTGCCTGAAAATGTAGTGCTGTGTTCCAGTAGCCATGTTTCTTGATGATGATTGAACAATGATATAGCTTTCACAATGAGACTCTGTGAATGTGAAAACCTTATGTCTGATGCTCTTTTTAGCTACTATATCAACAGAAGAGTAGAACATATGGAATAAAAATAAATAATAGGGGGAACAAATGTTAAAATAAATTCAGTTTGAAATAGTGGTAAATGAAAGCGAGGGGTAAGGGGTATGGTACATATAGTTTTTTTTTTTCTCTATTATCATTTTATTTCTTTTTCCATTGTCTTTTTATTTCTTTTTCTAAATCGATGCAAATGTACTAAGAAATGATGAATATGCAACTATGTGATGATATTAAGAATTACTGATTATATATGTAGAATGGAATGATATTTAAATGTTTTGTTTTTTAATTTTTTAATTAATAAAAAATATTGCTTAGAAAGAGGCTTCATCTATTTAAGTAAGAAAAAAACTGAATTTAACAAAAAATATTACATAATATAGATAGTCAAAAAATAAGGAAAAGGCCATTGCAGTGGGTTACAAAGGTGTCTCAGCCACCCCCAAAGACATTCAACAAAAGCAACTGAAATGTTAATACGCTTTGATTTCAAAACCAATTTGAGATACAAGGCACTGGGATTCTCATAATGAACGCAACAGTGAAACCCTTTGAGTCACTGGGCTTTAAAAAACTGGCTTGGATGATCCAGAGAGGGAATAATGACACCTTATACATTTGGTGAGTGGTTAGGACCTGTCAGGCATCATTTTAAATGATTGACAAATATTAACTCATTTTATTCCTTGTAACAACCCTATGAGGTAGGCAATTATTATTATGCCCCAGATTGATCAACTGAGGCATGGAGAGGTTTTATAACTTGTCCAATTATCTGCCACTGGTAAGTTATTTAAAGTTATATCCTTTTTCTTTAACTAATCTACCACCTCCAGCCTGCTTATTTTGAATTTGGGCTGGATTTTGTTTTCTGGATGATATGCGTTACTTATTTTAAATCCCCAGTGTTAACACAATGCCTGTCACTTGGTAAATAAATAAATCTAAATAAATAAGAAAAAAAGGGAAGAAAAGGGAAGGGAGGAATGAAGAAGAGAAAGAAGGGAGGAAGGAAGGAAGGTAGGTGTGACCACGCTAGTGGTTTGAAATGAACCTAAACTTTTCTCCACATTTGGTTATTTTTCATTTAAACCATAGGATCTAGGAAGTTCATCAAAGAACTGGTTGGAAGTTCCAGCTCAAAGGCCTTTCACAGAGTCAGCTGCAGCCATGTTTAGGACCTGGCAGACCCTGAACTTAGCTGCTTAGAAAAATTATGTTATCTGAGGGTTTGATTTGCATCCAATGTCTTAAAAAGAACAATTTACCCACTGATGACCCAGGTCCCTTTCAATTTGACAACTTCCTTGATACCACAGTTCTCTTGCCTCAACACCCTCTCTCCATTGAGAATACTCCCAAGACCTGGAAGTTCTTCAAAATGGCCAGTGCTTTCAAGTGGAAATGTTATGATTATTACAGTGCCACCTGGTAGGCTTGAGAGAGAGTTTGGGAAGGGCAGTAGAGACCTTTCCTGTGAAGGTCAGATGTAACCTCTATGACTTCAAGGAACAGGGATCCCAGGTTGTGGCCCTTTGCTGTAAAGATAAATGAATATTTCCTGCTTTCTAAATTATCTACTGCCATTGGTGGTTAACCTATTGGCCCAAATTTGAAGAACAAATATGAACTTTTATTCCTTTTAACAGTGAGTTCAAGCTTTATGTGTTGTGGTCACATCTAGGGCAAGATAAATACCTCATTACACAATCTTCTCCTTTAGTTCTCCACCCTATTGGTGCCTAAATTGTGTACCCTATGGTAGGCAGGGCATTTCCTGCTTGCACAATTTGTGGCTGAACTTGGCAATTATTAAATTAATATGTGATTCAGGAACAAATATGAACTTTCATCTCTTTGGCAGATAAAGAAGGCAGGTATGTTTATACTGAGCTCAAAAAACATTGGTCATGTTAAGACCATGCTAATATATACAAGAAAATGAACCTTGATAATTCATCCATTATATTGGCTCCAACTGCTCCCAATTGCCGATTTACGGGCAAGGATGGATAGAATCTTCTTTTAACTTTTACAGCCTCTCTAATTTTATTTTTTCACTCATTCATTTATTCATTCAACAAACATTAACCACTTTTTATGTTCTATACTTAGCTGGGCCTAACTGAGCTCAATTTCAAGTTGCAGTTTGGAACATAATTTCTTCTCATGGCAAAAAGAGAAGTGCAAAAGGACAAGCCCTATTACAAAAATGAATTTCTAGTCCCTCCTTGTGTTATGTCTCTAATGTCCCATTGGCTAAAGCAAGTCACATGGCTGAGTCCAAAGTCAAGAAACAAGTAAGGACACTCTGTAATCTTGTGGGAAGAACTGTTAAGTGACCTGGCAAAGGGTATAGATACATGGGGGGATAACGATTTGGAAATGATAACACAATCAATCACTGTTTAAAACAACTATGGCCCTGAATGTCAAACTGAGGTCCATTTGTAATAAAACTTTGGAACAACAAAGATAAAGAAAAGATCTTAAAAGCAATCATAGAAAAAAAGGCATGTTTCTTTCAATGGAGCAAATAAATGGAGAGATAACTTAGCAGAAAAAAATCAGAAGACAATGGAAAGATATTCTTAATGTGTTGAAAGGGAATTATTGCTAACCTAGAAATTCCATGTCTAGAAGAAATATCCTTGAAAAATGTAGTCCAACTAAGGACATTTTCAGACAAATGAAAGTAGAGAATTTATTGAGAATATTTTGAAATAATCACTGCTAAAGAAAGTTCTTTGGACAGAAGGAAAATGAATCCATAGAGTATGCAGAGATGCAGAAGGAATAAAAAAAATTAATTGGTAAATAAATTATCTGAATGAATATTGAGTCTATAAAATAACAATAAAGTTTCATGGGATATACACATACTAATAATCTAAATATATAATTTAATATGTATGTTAAAACGTATCAGCTTTGGCATAAAAGATAGCAGGAGGACCAATGGATTTAAAGTATTCTAAGGTCATTACTTTTTCCTGAAACTGACTTGTAGAATCAATGCAGTAACAATAAAAAAAAGAATGAGTTCCTTTGAGGTATAGTGGTTTGAAGCTATGTACCCCAGAAAAACATGTTCTTAAATTTAATCCATTCCTGTGTGTGAACTCCCTTGTAAGTAGGATCTTTTGTTGATGTTACTTCAATTAAGGTGTGTGGCCCACCTCAGTCAGGATGGGTCTCAATTCTATTACTGGAGTCGTTTATAAGCAGAATGAAATTCAAACAGAAGAGAGAAAACCATAAGAAGCAAGAGGCTGGACATTGATGGTATAAAAGGAGAGACAGGAGATAGCACTATGTGCCTTACCATGTGACAGAGGAGCCAAGTATCACTGGCAGCCAATCTCAGAATGATTTTCTTTCTTTTAGCCTCAAAACCATGAACACATAAATTCCCATTGTTTATCCTAATCTATTTCATGATATTTGCTTGAGCAGTCCACGAAACTAAAACATGATGGGGAGGGAGAAATTAAGAACTAATTCTGAAATTTGTATGAAAATGGAAAAAGGCAAGAGGAGCAAAGTCAATTCAATTTGTTTTAAAACTTTTTATTTTGGAAAATGTTAAGCATAAACAAAAGGAGACAAATAATATAGTGAACCTGTCACTCAACTTCACTACTTACCAACTCATGGTCGATATTCTTTTAGCTATATGGTTCCACTCACTTTCCCTCTCTCTGAATTATTTTGAAGCAAATTTCAGATGTCATATATTTCAGATGTAAATATTTTATTATGGATCTCTAAAAACTAAGAGCTCATTAAAAAAATACCACAAATACCAGAAACCAGAATACTCCTAAAATGAAATACCTACTTAATATTATCAAAATATGTAGTTAATATCAAAATGTTCAGTTGTCTCACAAATGTCATAAATGTGTACTTATGTGCTTATAATTTATTTTTCCCTTACATCTTGTTTAATGAAGAAATAGCCAAGGCAATCTTGAAGAAGAATTAAGTTGGAGAAGTTACTCTAACAAACAGCAAGATTTATAAAACTACAATAATTAAGACAGTGTTGCAATGGTACCATAATAGACAAATAGACCAATGGCATAAGAAAAAACCAAGAAACAGATACATACATATATGAACACTTGGTTAATAACAAAGGTGGCCCAAGAAAGCAGTGGAGAAAGTATGTTCTTTTCTATAAAGTTTGCTTGGGCAGTTGGACACTTGTATTAGGTCTCTAGGGCTGCCATAACAAAATACCACAAAATGAAAACCCAAAAACAACAGAAATTTATTCTCTTACAATTCTGGAGGCTAGAAATCAAGTTACTAGTAAAGTTGGTTCCTTCCAGAGGCTCCGAGAAAGACTATGTGTGTCCTAGCTTCTGGGGATTTCCAGTGATCCTTGCATTCCTTAGCTTGAAGCTCTATCCCTCTAATCTCTGCCTCTACCATCATATGGTGTTCTCCCTGTGTGTCTCTGTATCCAAAGTTCCCTCTTTTTTTTTTCATGAGCAGGCATGGGGAATTGAACCCATGTCCTCTGGCATGGCAGGAAAGCATTCTTGCCTGCTGAGCCACCGTGGCCCGCCCTCCCTCTTCTTTTAAGGATGCTGTCATTAGACTCTGGCTCACCAACCCCAGAATGACCTCATCTTAACTTGATTACATCTGCAGAGACCCTATTTCCAAAGAAGCTCACATCCACAGGTATCAGGTGGTCATGAATTTTTGAGGGGCACTACTCAACCCAATACAATACCCTTATAAAAAAAAATAAAAAATATAACTTAACTTCTGCCTCACACTATACTTAAACATGAGTTTCAGATGCTATGTAGATAAAAATATGAAAGATAAAATGATAAAGTTTCCAGAAGGAATTACAGAGGAATATTTTTATAACCTTGCAGTAGAGAAAGATATCTTCAACAAGCCATAAAATGCGCTAACTCCAAATTTTACATTTTGACTATTTTAAGTATTATCACTCTTATTTATCAAAAAAATAAAAAGTAAAAACGGACTGGCAGAAGAATTTGCAATACATATCACTAAGAAAATATTTGAACCTAGAATATATAAAATACCTACCCACCAATAAGGAAAAGAAAACTAGGAAATGGGTAAAAGATCAGTCAGGGCCCCCCACACTTCCAATTCATTTTCCACCTGGCAGGAAAGTGAGATTTCTAAATGAAAATCTGAACTTAAAACCTGAAACTGAAGTTAAAACCTAAAATTTAAAACCTGAAACTGAACTTAAAACCTGAAACTTAAAACCTAAAACTGAGCTTAAAGCCTTTCAAGTGTTTTGGCCCTATTGCACTCAGGACAAAGTTGAAACTCAGTGTGGCTTAGCTTCCAAACTTCTCTCTCCCTTTTCTCTTCCTTCATTCAATGATCCAACTGGAATACTCTCTCACAAAGAAGTCTCGCCACATTCTAGTGCTTTTGCTGAGAATTTGCTTCTCAGCCCTTGACCTGGATAACTCCTTATATCTGTTAGGATAATACCGCTTGCAGGTAATAGAAAACCTCAGTTCATCTTTAAACAATACAGGAATTGATTAACTCATGTAATCAGAAGTCCAGAGATGGGGCAAGCTCCAGGCATAGCAGATCATGACTCTAGCTCTGATCTCTAGATTATGTCACATAACTTTTTGGATTTTGCTATCACAAATTGCCTCCACTATATCCCCCAGGAATACCCCCAAATCCTTTTTACACATTCTTGGTCAGTTCCCCTTTATGCCAGTGTGAAAGTATTATGTACCCCAGAAAAAACATGTTTTAATCCTGATCCAATCTTGTGGAAGCAGCCGTTTCTTTTTTTTTTTTTTTTTTTTTTGCATGGGCAGGAACTGGGAATCGAACCCGGGTCCCCAACATGGTAGGCAAGAATTCTGCCACTGAGCCACCATTGCACAGTCCTGTTTCTTATAATCCTGATTCAATAAGTAGGTTGTATATTTTTTTATTAGATTATCTTCTTGTAGATGTGACATGTCCAATTGTGGGTGTGAGCTTTTGATTAGACGGAGATGTGACTCCACCCATTCCAGGTCAGTCTTGATTATTGGAATCCTTGAAAAGAGGAAACATTTTGTAGAAAAATGACAGAAACAACAGAAGACTCAGAGCTGACAGAGCAGATGTAGACACTTGGAGGACAATTGCTTCAGAGAACAGAGACATGGAGATACTTGGAGCCCAGCAGGCATCACCATGAGATGTTAAGCAAGCCAGAACGTGGAGAGAACCAAGGAAAGCCAAGAGATGAAAGCCAGCCCTGGAGAAATAAAGTGAGGAATCCCCACAGGAAAAGAGGCTGAAGGCAATGGAGCCCAGGAGCAAGGGACCAGCAGATGCCAGCCACGTGATTGCCCAGATGACAGAGGTGTTACTGACCCATAGGCCTTTCTTAAGTGAAGGTAACCTTTTGTTGGTGCCATAGTTTGGACAATTTTATAGGCTTAGAACTGTAAACTTGTAACCTTATTACTAAATTTTCCTTTTTGAAAGTCATTCCAGTTCTGAAATATCTCATTCTGGCAGCTTACAAAGTAACACACCCTCTTATCCAACAAATTAGTTGCTTGAAACATGTCTTTTCTTCTAGCACCTTACCATATCTCCACCTACTTCTTCCCTAATAATCATAAACATCCCTACTTAATCTGGGTCAACCTAAAACTTAAATCTGTCTGAAACCACACAACCTCTTTCCTCCAATCTCAGAAGAAGTTCCTTCTAATATTCAAGTCTCATTCCTTTACCATTTTCTGTTAATCATTCTCACCCCAATTCTCTCCACATCCCTCCAGATGCTCCATAATTACTGATTCACTTGTCTTCTTTCTCACCTAGTAGTTTCAATCCCATGTTCTTGACTGGATACTTATTTATATCCCCTTCTAACTACCACCATGTCTCTCCTCTTCTTTTCTTTACTCAATTCTTCAAAATAGTGGTTTTTCTACTTGAGTCTACTATTTCACTTACAGTTAATTTTCAACCCATTGCATTCAAGGTTCCACCCTCACTTTACAAAATTGCTTTTGCCTACTACTAATTGCTAAAATTAAAAGACTCTTCAATCACTGTTGTTTTTGACCTTTCTATGGCATCTGAATCAGCTGATGACTTCCTTCCATTTTCAAGACTCTTTTCTCCCTTGATTCTGCCTATCTCTACCAGATTCTTTCTCCGTCTTCCTAGTTGTCTACCTACCCTTAAAATATTAAAAAAAAAAAAGCTGTATTCACACACCATAGAATCCATCCAAAGTGTACAACCAATGGCTCTTCATATAATCACATAGTTGGGCGTTTATCACCACAATTAAATTGAGAGCATTTTCATTATTCCAAAAAGAAAAATCTCATATCCCTTGTACCCTCCTATTATAAACACTTAGCATTGGTATGATACCACTGTTATAATTAATGAAAGAATATTACAATATTACTGTTCAATGCAGTCCATAGTTTGCATCAGTTGCATTTATTCCCATATACTGCCCTATTATTAACACTTTCTAATCATGAGGAACATTTGTTCTAATTCATGGAAGAACATTCCTACATTTGTACTATTAACCACAATAGTCACCCACAACAACATCCACTATGTTGTATAGTCCCATGTTTTATGCTCTAGCTTTCATTCTAGTGACATACATGATCTTAAACTTCCCTTTTCAACTACAATCACACCCAGAATTCAGCACTGTGAATTATACTCACCATAATGTGTTACCATCACCTCTATCTATTTCTAAACATTTACAGAAAATCTTAACCCTTAAAATATTTTTAATATTAGTATTCCCCAAGGTTCTGTCCTCCATCTTAATCTCTTAAAACTTCTTTCCCTTCCATTCCTATTCCCTTTCTTGTCTTCTCCCTTCTCCTTTTCATGGTTTTCTTTTTCTTCCTGCTCTCCCCTCTCAGCAAGCTCATTGACTCCATGGATTTAATTATCTCCTGTGTGCAGAGTTCTTCCAAATCTATATTTCCTATCTACACCTCTCTATTGAAAATCATTCTGCTATATCTACATGCACTTTCTGACCCAATGAATAGCACCTAGTCAGCTGTGGCAGACCTGGGGGATTGGTCATCTCAAAGCAAATCCTTTGTCTTCTATCTCATCGTCTCAGAATTCCCTTACAATTAGGAATGCCCTTGTGACACTGTTCTAGGCAATGAGATGTAAATAGGAACCACTTACTGATTTGGGCTTTAAGGAAGTCTCTTGTGTAGGAAGAGACTCTTCAAGGAGTCTCATTATTTTCAGATGGCTGACCTAGTCCTTTGGCTCTGCCCCTCCCTTACTTCCCTTCCTGACAGGAATGTGGTTATGATGCCACAACAGGCATCTGGTGACTATGAGACAAAAACACATATGCTAATTGATGGAGGATAAGGAAGATAAAGGAGACTGGGGTCTTGAAGGCATCCAGAGCACATGCACCACTCTGAACTGTCCAACCTTAGGTTCATTTTTATGTGAGAAAAATTGACCCTTGTTTCAGCCCAAAGCAACCCCAAGAATAAAGAACATGTTAGAAGACTACCCATTGTCATGGTCAGGTTCATGTGTCAACTTGGCCAAGCTGCGGTACCTGTTTGTCTGGTTGGGCAAGTACTGGCCTGTCTGTTGCAATGAGGACATTTCATAGAATTAGATCATGATCACATCAGCTGCATCCACAGCTGATTCCATTTGTAATCAGCCAAAGGGGAGTGTCTTCTGCAATGAGTGATGTTCAGTCTAATCACTGGAAGTCTTTTAAGGAGGATTCAGAAGAGACAGGCTCTCTTCCTGCTTCGGCTGGCAAGCCTCTCCTGTGGAGTTCGCCCAGACTGCCATTGGATTTGTCACTTCACAACCTGCCCTGCAGATTTTGGACTCTGCATTCACACAGTCACATGAGACACTTTTATAAATTTTATATTTGCGAGTGTTCCCTGTTGATTCTGTTTCTCTAGAGAACCCTAACTAATACATCTTGGTACCAGGAGTGGTTCTTAAGAAACAGAATCTTAAAAATGGGGTTTTTTATGAATGGTTTTCTACTCTGACTGGACTCAAAGACACTAGGGACCCTGACCCCATAATCAGAATGACACTCCCAATCCATGGAGTGAGTTGGCAATAGAGATAGTCAAAATGTCAGCATTCAATTCTCCTAATGCTTCACTTGTACGAAGCTAGGCTATGGGAAATAATGTTTTTGACACCTTTACAGAGTTTTGTGGAAATAAGATGTACAGAGATGTTGGCTGGTTGTTGTTAGATACACTGGCTACATTAAGGCGTGAAAGGGATGGGCTTAAGGCTTCAAACAAGAAGCTAAAGCACCGTCTGACAGATGCAGAAGTTTCTACGAGTATCCTGAAGGAAAATCTTATTTCCTGTAGCTGTAGACTTGAGATCTCTGAAAATCAGACTCAGAATCTTATTGTTAGAGCAGCAACTTTACAATGTAAACTGAAATCTCAATGTTGCATGGTGTGGGCCATTAAAGTGAGGGCACTGATTAGAAAGGAGTGGGACCCTGAAAAAATGGGATGGTGACATATGGATTGATAATGATGTTGGGGGTGAGGTTGAAACCCTAGGTCATGCTGAGTCTTCTCTAAATAACACTAGAGAATAATAGTCTGCCCTGAGGACATAGCTGCCCCACCTCCAGCTTGCCCTGAGGAGTTGGCCACCCAACCTTCACCTAAAGGGATTAGCCCCAGAGAGATAAATCCTGTTTCACCAGATGAAACTGCAAATGAATGCCCTGAAGCAAATGGCTTGGAAGATATTTCTAATTCTTTCGTGATCCCCCCACCACCACCCCTCATTTCTTCCAGACCTATAACTAGACTAAAGTCCCAACAGACCCCTAAAGGTGAGGTACAAAGTATCACACATGAGGAGGTACATTATACTCCAAAAGAACTGTGTGAGTTTTCCAATTTATATAGACAGAAATCAGGGGAATATGTATGGCAATGGATTTTAAGGGTGTGGGATAATGGTGGGAAGAATATAAGGTTGGATCAGGCTGAATTTATTGATATGGGCCCACTAAGCAGAGATTCTGCATTCAATGTTATAGCTCGAGGGGTTAGAAAAGGTATTAATAGTTTGTTTGGATGGTTGGTTGAAACATGGATCAAAAGGTGGCCAACATTACCTGAGGTTGAAATGCCAGAATTGCCCTGGTATAATGTAGATGAGGGGATCCAGAGGCTTAGAGAGATTGGAATGTTAGAGTGGATTTATCATGCAAAGCTTGCTCTTACACCCCAGGAATGTCCGGAGGATGCACTTTTTACCACAACAGTGAGAAATAAATTTGTGAGACTAGCACCATCATCCCTGAAGAGCTCTGTGGTTGCACTTCTCTGTAGGTCTCTGTAGATATTACTGTAGGAACTGCTGCCACTGAGCTGGAATCCTTAAACCCAATGGGGATGATGGGATCCTGAGTTGGCAGAAGCCAGGTGGCAGCACTTAATTGCCAAAGACAGGGTAGACGTGGCTATTATAATAGACAGCATACTCAAAGCAGGTGTCAAAATTATATGACATGCAGAGATTTGTGGCATTGGCTAGTAAATCATGGGGTACCTAGAAATACAATAGAAAGGCAGTCTACTAAATTCTTGTTTGAGTTGTATAAACAAAAGAGTTCTAGGTTAAGTGAACAGAAGTCTAATCTAAATTACAAAAACACAGAGTCACGGCCCATTAATCAATTTCCAGACTTGAGACAGTTTACAGACCCAGAGCCCCTTGAATGAAGGGGAGGCCAGGTCCCTTTTGGGGAGAACCCTGTTACACTGCCACAAATTCATACCATTAATCTTCCTCCAAGCCTTCCCCAAGGAGACCAACAGCCTTTTACCGAGGTAACTGTGCATTGGGGAAAAGGAAATGATCAGATATTTTGGGGATTATTAGATACTGGTTCAAAAGTGACATTAATTCCAGGGGACCCAAACATCACTCTGGTCCACCAGTCAGAGTCTGGGCTTATGGAGGCCAGGTGATCAATGGAGTTTTAGCTCAGGTCCGTCTCACCGTGGGTCTAGTGGGTCCAGTGGACCCCCGGACCCATTCTGTAGTTATTTCCCCAGTTCCAGAATGTGTAATTGGTATAGACATACTGAGTAACTGGCTGAATCCCCACATTGGCTCTCTAACTTGTGTATTGAGGGCTATTATGGTGGGAAAGTTCAAGTGGAAGCCACTAGAACCGCCCTTACTGAGCAAAATAGTAAATCAGAAGCAATACTGGATTTCTGGGGGGATTGCAGAGATTACTGCCACTCTTAAGGACTTGAAGGACGCAGGGGTGGTGATTCCACCACATCCCCATTCAACTCTCCTATTTGGCCTGTGCAGAAAACAGATGGGTCTTGGAGGATGACAGTGGATTATCATAAGCTCAACCAGGTGGTAACTCCAACTGCATCTGCTGTTCCAGATGTGGTATCATTGCTTAAGCAAATCAATACATTCCCTGGTACCTGGTATGCAGCTATTGATCTGGCAAATGCTTTTTTATCAATAGCTATTAGTAAGGACCACCAGAAACAGTTTGATTTCAGCTGGCAATGTTGCAGTATACTTTTACTGTCCTACCTCAGGGGTATATCAGCTGTCCAGCTGTATGTCATAATCCTTTCCGCAGGGAACTTGATCGTTTCTCCCTCCCACAAGACATCACACTGGTCCATTTTATTGATGATATCATGTTGATTGGCCCTAGTGAGCAAGAAGTAGCAACTACTCTAGACTTACTGGTAAGACATTTGCATGTCAGAGGATGGGAGACAAATCCAACAAAAATACAGGGGCCTTCCACCTCAGTGAAATTTCTAGGTGCCCAGTGGTGTGGGGCATGTCGAGGTATCCCTTCTAAGGTGAGAGATAAGTTGCTGCATCTGGCCTCTCCTACGACCAAAAAAGAGGCACAATGCCTCGTTGGTCTTTTTGGATTTTGGCAACAACATATTCTTCATTTGGGTGTGCTACTCCAGCCCATTTATTGAGTGACCAGAAAAGCTGCTAATTTTCAGTGGGGACCTGAACAAGAGGAGGCTCTGCAACAGGTCCAGGCTGCTGTACAAGCTGCTCTGCCACTTGGGCCATATGATTCAGCAGATCCAATGGTGCTGGAAGTGTCAGTGGCAAATAGTGATGCTGTCTGGAGCCTTTGGCAGGCCCTTATAGGAGAATCACAACAAAGACCCTTAGGATTTTGGAGCAAAACCTTACTAGCTGCTGCAGATAAATACTGTCCTTTTGAGAAGCAGCTTTTGGCCTGCTACTGGGTCTCAGCAGAGACTGAACGTTTAACTATAGGCACCAAGTTACCATGAGACCAGAGTTGCCTATCGTGAGCTGGGTGTTGTCTGGCCCACCAAGCCATAAAGTTGGGCATGTGCACTAGCATTCTACTGTAAAATTGAAATGGTATATATGAGATAGGGCCAGAGCAGGTCCTGAAGGCACAAGTAAGTTACATGAAGAAGTGGCCCAAATGCCCATGGTCTCCACTCCTGCCACATCACCTTCTGTTTCCCACACCAGAGCTATGGCCTCTTGGGGAGTTCCTTACAGTGAATTAACTGAGGAAGAGAAAACTCGGACCTGGCTTATAGATGGTTCAGCACGATATGCAGGCACCACCTGAAAGTGGACAGTTGCAGCACTATAACCCCTTTCTGGGGTATTCTTGAAGGACAGTAGTGAGGGGAAATCCTCCCAGTTTGCAGAACTTCAAGCAGTGCCCCTGGTTGTTCATTTTTCTTGGAAGGAAAACTGGCCAGAGATGTGTTTATATACTGATTCATGGGCTGTTGCTAATGGTTTAGCTGGATGGTCAGGGGCTTGGAAAGACCATAATTGGAAAAGTGGTGACAAAGAGGTCTGGGAAAGAAGTATGTGGATAGACTTTTCTGAGTGGGCTAAAAATATGAACAATTTGTGTCCCATGTGAATGCGCAGCAGAGGGTGACTTCAGCAGAGGAAGGTTTTAATAATCAAGTGGATAAGATGACCAGTTCTGTGGATACTAGTCAGCCTCTGTCCCCAGCAACTCCTGTCATTGCCCAATGGGCTCATGGACAAAGTGGTCATGATGTTAGGGTTGGAGGTTATGCATGGGCTCAGCAACATGGACTTCCACTCACCAAGGCTGAATTGGCTACAGCCATTGCTGAGTGCCCAATATGTCAGCAGCAGAGACCCACACTCCGCCCCCAATATGGCACCATTCCCTGAGGTGACCAGCTACCTATATGGTGGCAGGTTGATTACATTGGACCACTCCCTTCATGGAAGGGGCAGCGATTTGTTCTAACTGGAATAAACACTCTGGATATGGGTTTGTTTTCCCTGCCTGCTATGCTTCTGCCAAAAGTTACCATCCATTGGGTTACAGAATGCCTTACGCATCATCATGGTATTCCACATAGCATTGCTTCTGATCAAGGAACACATTTCATAGCAAATGAAGTGCCAGAATGGGTACATGCTCATGGAATTCTCTGGTCTGACCATGTTCCCCATCACCCAGAAGCAGCTGTATTGATAGAACGGTGGAATGGCCTTTTGAAAACTCAATTACAGTGCCAACTAGGTGGCAATACCTTGAAAGGCTGGGGTAATGTTCTCCAGGAAGCTGTATATGCTCTGAATCAGCATCTGCTGTATGGTGCTGTTTCTCCCATAGCCAGGATCCATGGGTCCAGGAACCAAGGGGTGGAAATGGGAGTGGTACCACTCACTATTACCCCTAGTGATCCACTAGGAAAATTTTTGCTTCCTGTCCCTGCAACCCTGAGCTATGCTGGTCTACAGGTTTTAGTTCCAAAATAAGGAGTGCTTCCACCAGGAGAAACAACAATGATTCCAGTGAACTGGAAGTTAAGACTGCCACCTGGTCACTTTGGGCTACTTATGCCACTGAATCAACAAGCCAAGAAAGGGATTACATTATTGTCTGGGGTGACTGGCCCTGACTATCAGGGGGAAGTAGGACTGCAACTACATAATGGGGGTAAAGAAGAGTTTTATATAGGGGATCCTCTAGGACATCTTTTAGTACTACCATACCCTGTGATTAAAATCAATGGAAAACTGCAACAACCCAATCCAGGCAGGACTACCAATGGCTCTGAAACTTCAGGAATGAAGGCTTGGGTCACCCCACCAAGCAAAGAACCACAGCCAGCTGAAGTGCTTGCTGAGGGTGAAAAGAACATGGAATGGGTTGTGGAGGAAGGTAGTGATAAATATGAACTTCAACCATGTGATCAGTTTCAGAAACGAGGACTGTAATGCTGTTTTGTTCATGTTATACTATTTAGGTTGTAAGATATCAAGTTTAAGAATGAATGTAGCCCAAGGATTTGTACCCTATTCTGGAGAGGTTTAATGTGTTTCCAGTTATATGCAGGACAGTTGAGTATTGTTAGGTAAAAGAAAAAATGTGTGTTTTATTGTTTTTTATTTGGAAATTGGGTATGGTTTAAGGTGATATATAAAGCTGCCAAGTTGACAAGGGGTGGACTGTCATGGTCAGATTCATGTGTCAACTTGGCCAAGTTGTGGTACCTGTTTGTCTGGTTGGGCAAGTTCTGGCCTGTCTGTTGCAATGAGGACATTTCATAGAATTAAATCATGATCAGGTCAGCTGCATCCACAGCTGATGCCATTTGTAATCAGCCAAAGGGGAGTGTTTTCTGCAATGAGTGATGCTTAATTTAATCACAGGAAGCCTTTTAAGGAGGATTCAGAAGAGACAGGCTCTATTCCTGCTTTGGCTGGTGAGCCTCTCCTGTGGAGTTCATCCAGACCCCCCATCAGAATTGTCGAATTTACAACCTGCCCTGCGGATTTTGGACTCTGCATTCCCATGGTCACTTGGGACACTTTTATGAAGATTGTATTTGCGAGTATTCCCTGTTGATTCTGTTTCTCTAGAGAACCCTAACTAATACACCCATGAATTTAATTAGGGGCTTACAGGCAGGAGGAAGATCATCCCAATCACAACCAGTTGGGAGATGAAAGTCTGCACTCTGCCCAAAGCCAAAGGAGAAAAGAGGGAAAGAGGTTTGCTCATGGAAAGGCTTATAAAGTTTGACTCATGAGATTTGGTTGCAACAGAGTTTCAGCAGACTTTTGTGAGATTTGGTTATTAGGGGAGTGGAGTTTTACATTCTTTTACCTTTAACATCTGTCTCAGTTTTTGTAGGTGGCTATGTACTTGCTCTCAGGATGGAGGAGGGGTGGGGCCTGGGCCTTGGGTCCTTACAATCCACCCCCACACAGCAGATAATGTTGACCATATGAATGGCATTGCATTCATTAACAGTAAGAGACAATAGACCATAAGGAGTTCCTTACCCAGATGTAACACAAAGTGATTCAAAGGAAGGAATTAAACAATTCTACTGATAATTGACAAAACTTGTGATTTCAGTCTTAAATGAGAATATTCTCTTCCAGACTTTTCTGATGTGCTGAATTCTGCCATGCCAGCAGGTATTTTACACAGTCCAGTTTATACGGGTCACAGTCCAAGGCAGGCTGGTGACATCCAACAATGGCAATTCAGTGCACACTCAGCATTGAGATCTATTGTGCACATAGGTTACTGAAGAAGCCTATTGCAAGAAAGTATTTACTATGATGTGAAGAGCAAAAGAGTAGCTGGGCCCCCAATCTTGGGGTTTGTTCATATGAAACTTAACCCCTCAAAGGATAGGCTAGGCCTACTTAAAATTAGGCCTAAGAATCACCCCCAAGAGAACCTCTTTTGTTGCTCAAGTGTGGCCTCTTTCTCTCTCAGCCAACATGACAAGCAAAGTCACTGCCCTCCCCCTCGCTACATGGGACATGACTCCCAGGGGTGTGGAAACAGAAATCCTAGAATGAGCTGGGGCTCAGTACCAAGGGATTGAGAAAACCTTCTCAACTGAAAGGGGGAAGAGAGAAATGAGACAAAGTGTCAATGGCTGAGAGATTCCATACAGAGTTGAGCGGTTATCCTGGAGGTTATTCTTACACATTAAATAGATTCCACTTTTTTAGTTAAGGCATAACAGAGAGGCTGGAGGGAACTTCCTGAAAATGAAGAGCTGTGTTCCAGTAGCCATGTTTCTTGAAGATGATTGTATAATGATATAACTTTCTCAATGTGACTGTGTGATTGTGAAAACCTTGTGTCTGATGCTTCTTATTCTACCTTATGGACAGATGAGTAAAACATATGGTTAAAAATAAATAAATAATAGTGGGAACAAATGTTAAAAATAAACTTAGTAGATTGAAATGCTAGTGATCAATGAAAGTGAGGGGTAAGGGGTACGGTATGTATGAATTTTTTATGTTTTCTTTTTTTTATAAATTGATGCAAATGTCCTAAGAAATGATCATGATGATGAATATACAGCTACGTGATGAAAAAAAAGAATAGTACATTTCCAGAAGACAGGTACCACACTTTCTTCTCCTGCCATTGCAGGGAGCTTTCTGGACTCAAATCCATAATTAGCCTAGGCATAAGTATCCACAGAGTCATAACACTGTGCTTTGGGGTCCCAGAGAGAGTTCTGGGTTGGTTACATATACAACTTTTGGCATTTTGTGTATAAGCTAAGGTTTAATGTTAAATTTTGGGCCAGAGACTTAGGACTCCCAACCATCATGGCTTCATTGGCCAGAACCATGGCCAATTGACCTTATTTTTCCTACTTTCTAATGCTTGTGGTACAGGCAAGAGCAAGTTATTTTCATTATCTCCTTGTGGCAATAGCATTGCTAATCTTTTCACCTGAATTCACAGGGCCTACAGGAACCCTAAAATTACCAGTACAACAGGGCAGGAGCAGCTGCTTGGGGCCATGAATTGAGGCTGGCAAGGGCTGGATACCGCCAGTGTATCCACACCTGCAGAGATTACTTATCACCTTTTAATTCCTCTTTTAAAATTTCATTCATCCTTCAACTAACCCCGCTGCTGTGGGGTTGTAAGACAAATGTCCATATGAGGTCATATTCAGTAGCCCAGGCTTGGGTTAGTTATCTGGAAGAGGGAGTTCCCCTATCACTGTCCACATGTGTAGGGGCTCTGAAGAATGCACTGAGCTTTTCTATGCTACGTATCCTAGCTCTTCGGTTAGCTTTCCCTACTGGGAAGGACAACAGTCCTGTGGCCATATCTATGGGTGTAAAGCATATTTTGTATCTCCAGGTAAAGGAAGAGGCCTCATATAATTTACCTTTCCCCAAGCGACTGGAACCTGTTCATATCCAGTGTGACCAAGTTGGTGAGAAGCATCCTTGGGCATCACAGTACACAGGAGGGGCAGACATCAATGATATTTTTCAGTTGTCTGGTGATTGGCAGCTGGAATTGCTGTGGCAGTCTCCACGGAGTCTGGTATTCATGGTGTCTTGTTTTTCTATGCAACCATTCAGCAGCCTCGTGCAATGTTGGCTTTAGACCATGAATCTTTGCTAAAGCATCTGCTTGAATATTGTCAGGTAAAGAATTAGTGTTATGGGCAAAGACATAAAACATGGTTACCTTTTGCTTGTGACAGGTAATCCAGATATCTTCCCACATTTCTTTTCCCCAAGAGGCCACAGACAACAGTCCATTTGCTTCCATGTGGCCATCCATACTATCAGACCCTGGTACCTCGTCCAATTGTTGGCACAAGTAGTTAATACATCTCCTGGTTCATGAACAATGACCATCCATACAACACTTAATACAGTCTTTTGGCTGTTTTGCATAGTCCCAGTTTCCCATTATATATGTCCATACTAGTTTGCATGGCTACTGCCATCCAGGTCATAGGCTGCCCATGTGTTGATCATCAGTTCACCAGGCAGACTTAGACATCACATCAGTGGGCACAGAGACAGCCACCTCAGGAGGATCAGCAGGGATGGCAAATGCTGTTCTTCAACATAAGAAACTGGTCTCAGAATATCATGCTTTTTACAGCTAGGAGATACTGTTGAAAATGCTGTACTGTAGCAGATAACTATGTACCCAGCCCTGTATGGGGATGGCTGTTCTTAATTTCACAGTTAGTCCTTCAATTTGCAATAAGGTATTATAGGCAGCACAGTTGTTTTTCTAAGGGACTATATCACAGTTTGGCTACTTTTGAGAACTGAAACCATAAAACTAATGGGAACTTGCTTTGCCTGTTGCCTGTGCCACAATCCCCACCCAAAACCAATATTAGAACTAGCCATATTTAATTTACAAGTCACATCTGTGTCTGTGCTGGTCTGACTCTGTGGTGGAACCCAGAAAAGCCATGCCCTTTGATCCTCATTCAATATTGCTGGGTGGGAGCATTTTGATTGTTTCTATGAAGATGTGACCCACCCAATTGTGGGTGGTAATTTTTGATTAGATGATTTCCATGGAGGTGTGTCTCCACCCACTGAAGGTGGAGTTGCTTGCTGGAATCCTTTAAAAGAGGAAACATTTTGAAGAGAGTCCCTTTTGGTAGAGCCACGTGAAAGTCAGCAGACACCACCATGTTCACCATGTGCCCTCCCAGCTGAGAGAAATGTTGAACTTCGTCGGCCTTCTTGAACCAAGGTATCTTTCCCTGGATACCTTAAATTGGACATTTCTATAGCCTTGTTTTGATTGGGACATTTTCTCGGCCTTAGAACTGTAAACTAGCAACTCAATAAATTCCCCTTGTTAAAAGCCATTCCATTTCTGGTATATTGCATTCTGGCAGCTAGCAAACTAGAACAGTGTCCATGCCCATAAAACCTGAGCCAGTGCAATGGCCTATCTGACTTTTCCAAAAGAAGCTTTCCGGGAAGTATTCCATTTCCAGTGAAAGCTTTTTCTAATCCAAACATACACAGGTTTTAACATTCGGGCTGAGTGAGGAATGAAAGGTTTCTGATACTCCAACAATCCCAAGAAAGCCATTAGCCATTGTTCTAGTTTGCTAGCTGCTGGAATGTAATATACTAGAAACAGGGTGGCTTTTAAAAAGGGGAATTTAATAAGTTGCTAGTTTATAGTTCTATGTCTGAGAAAATGTCCCAATTACAACAAGTCTATAGCAATGTCCAATCAAATGCATCCAGGGAAAGATACCTTGGTTCAAGAAGGCCGATGAAGTTCAGGGTTTCTCTCTCAAGTGAGAAAGCACTTGGTGAACACAGTCAGGTCTTCTCTTTCAGCTGAAAGGGCACATGGAGAACACGATGTCATCTGCTAGTTTTCTCTCCTGGTTTCCTGTTTCATGAAGTTCCCTGGGAGGTGTTTTCCTTCTTCATCTCCAAAGGTTGCTGACTCGTGGACTCTCTGCTTCGTGGTGCTGCAGCATTCTCTGCTCTCTCCGAATCTCCTTCATTCTCCAAAATGTTTCCTCTTTTTTAGGACTCCAGAAATTTATCAAGACCCACCCAAATGGGTGGAGACATGTCATCACCTAATCCAGTTTAACAACCACTCTTGATTAAATCACACCTCCAGGAAGATGATCTGGTTATAGTTTCAAACACACAGTATTGAATAAGGATTATTCTGCCATTACGAAATGGGATTTTGATTAAAACATGGCTTTTCTAGGGGACATACATCCTTTCAAACCAGCACAGTCATGTTGGTGTATACAAGATAGGGAAGCATTATACCTTATCAATTACTACAGAAAGAATAAATTTTACCTTTACTAACTGTACAATACCCAAGAATTTGACAGTGCAGCTAAGGCATTGAAGTCCACCACAATCAAATGTCCATCCCCAGATGAAATAGCAATTAATCTGAGGCTGTTTTTAGTTCTGGAAAAGAGTTACTGGTTAACGTGACATCATCAATATAATGAAATAGAGTTACATTTTTCCATTTAGCCTAATCCTTTGCTATGAGCCCCTGACAGATGGTCAGGCTATGTGAATAGCCTCATGGGAGCAAGATGAAAATACTTTGCTCTCCTTCCCAGGTGAGGGCAAAAAAGGATTGACTGGCCCTATTTAAGGGAATACTAAAGAATTAGGTATTAATTCCTTGTAGGAAAGAGGCAACCTTTGGAAATGCAGGATGAAAAGGTGGTGTCACTCCACCCTTTGCCTCCCAAACTTCTGTTTTCTCCTTTTCATCATCAGATAAAGAATCTACTGGATTCCAGTCAGGGGAAGTCAGAATATGCCCTCTTACTCTAGCATACCAGCATGCTAATATTTCTAAACTCTTATCTACAAGGCATAACCTCTCATTCAATGCATCCTCCAAATCTGTTGATTCCTTTATCTTTCTGAAAGAGTCCACTACAATGGCCCAAGTCGACTTGCAGATTTCTCTGTCTTCCTCAAGACAGCCTGCCATAGCTGGCCACACTGCACACAATGGCCCGTCCACTACAACATAGTGAGACAAGTGGGCAACCTCTCCCTGCACCAGGGAAGCAAGATGACCTGAGATTACCCCTGCAGAGTCCCCCTTCCCCAGACTCATGCCATCTACAGCCAGTGGCTCTTTAGTCTCATGGCTGGCTCACCAAATGTTACATCCCAGCACAACCCTGAGACCAGAGAACAATGCTAGACAAATGACCCATGAGTTTAATTAGGGGATTATAGACAGTAGGAAGATCATCCCAATGGTGGCCAGTTGAGAGATAAAAGTCTGCACTCCACCCAAAGCCAAGAGAGACAGGCATGCCCAGAGAAAGGCTTATAAAGTTTAACAGTTTCAAGAGATTGTAAACCCCAAGTTTACAATGGGGTTTCAGCACACTTTTGTGAGATTTGATTATTAGGGGAGGGTTTTTCTACATTCTTTGACTTTTAACATCTATCCTCGTCATGTCGGTGGCTATGTGACTTGCTCTCAAAATAGAGGTGGGGGTGGAGCCTGGACCCTGGTACAATCCCTGTCTTTTGAAGCCAAAGCTTATCAGGTTTTCTGTTACTTGAAGTGAAATGCAATCCTAATCGACATGTCAGCTGAAACCTGAGAGACATCTTAGGGCAGAGATGGATAGTTGCCCACTAAATCCCTATTTCTTTAGTAACTAAAACCCTGGCTTTCATCTGGGCAAGCCTGACCAACTTCCTAAGAAGTGAGGGTGACCATATGAATAAGTTCTGACTAATCTGATCAAAGTGCAGTTGTCAGGTACAATTTCAGAAAAGTATTCTTAAAGGGAGTAGGCATATGCTTCTTGGACCTGTTCTACTTCCCACTGGTTGGAACGGGGAAATGACAGCTTTAGCCCAAACAACCATCTTGTACCATTTGATGGAAGCCATATATCGAGAATGGAAGAGCATCAAGAAAGAAAAAGGCTGAATCTTGATGATTATGGAGTCTCTCATTCCTCTATGCTTTCACTCAGGCTGCTCAATCCACCTGCAATGCCTTTCTCTCTTTACCAGCCTGGAAAACATCAAGAATCAATTTACTTCCTCTGAGATGTCTTTCTGATCCTCTCTTAGATGGAATTACATTCTTCTTGTCACCCCCACCTCTGTACATCATATAGCACCTTTCTCCTCTAATCCACAAAATTGTTTACCTGTCTGTCCCCACCCCTCATTAAACTATTAGCATTTTTAGGGTAGGAACAATATCTTATCTTCATAGTCATATCTCTTAACATAGTGCCTGGTGCATACATTGCTCAAAGAAATGCTTGTTGAATGAATCATTTCTTCTTCCTGTGCTTCTGTGGATGTTACAAGTTGAATGCTGCTCTTTGAATTAATATTTTGAAAAAAGAACTAACACATAAAATTCCATGTTTATGCTAAAATTATTCTAGAAATATACATATTGTCTCTTTCTGACTCCCAAATTTAATTACTTCCTGACCTTAAAAGATGCTTGTTAGTGGATCAGAGTTTAGGGCTTCTAGAAGTTTCAGTGAAAGATCCCAACCCAAATAAAGAACCAGTGGAATTCTCAATTGAGAATCTTCAGCATAGGCCTTACTTAACTGAAGTAAGGGAAGCTTAAGATGTGGCCTAGCATGTGAAATGGTGTTGAATGATCAAATTCTAGGCAGCATCTTGACTCAGGGCTAAGACCACATCTGGACTACCCACATTCCTGAAACAGCCATGACTCAGATTCTAGAAAGACTTCTAAGAACAGAGATAGCAATAGAGTTTCATTATAGTGTTCCAGAATCACTACGTTTCAGACAAACACTTCCCAGAAAAAAAAAAAACAAACAAAAAAAAAAAACGGTGGCTCTGCTACTTAATTCAGAAATCAATAAAAGATAGCCCTTTGTGGTGTACCAGTTCAAATACTCATCTGATACTTCAGAGTGAGTCATGGCTGTATCATTTTAACTACTGAACAATCCTGGGTATACTGTTTAAATTAGGTACAGTTAGTTTTAAAAACTAAATTTCTCAAAAGGATCATAAAATAGATCCAGGTACAATGAATGGGATTTTAAATATTTGCTTTAGAAAAGCTTTTGATTTTATCTTGCATATTCAACACATTAAGAAATGGGAGAAATACTGCATTTCTAGAAGTGGTAGGCTTTCTATTACCATTAGAGAAACTGTTTTATAGGTTTGTTTTAAGATCTGAAGTGTATGTCTTTGAAGCTTTGTTTTGTAAGCTTTGATAACACTAGCTAAAGAGGCTGAGCAAGAAATTGTGAGAGTTCAAAGAATCTCTGGCATTACTATCAAATTTTTTGGTGGAGAGGAGAAAGCCATTGAAAAGTAAGGAAATTAGGATCATAGCTGACTTCCCAAATTGAAAAGGAAAAAGAGGAACAAGGAAAGTCTTTAGCTGGCTGGAAGTATCTTGATCGCAAGAAAAGACTCAATAAACTACTTTCTTCATATACTGCCAACTACTTTTTTCTTTGCCAACAGAATGAAATCCAAGGGATCATCAGTAAAGAACTGTGAAGATTGGGCTAGGAAGGCAACAAGATCACCTGCTAATATTAGCTAGAATAACTATGAGGGGCAAATTTACGGAGCACCCTAAATCCAAATCCAGTAAAATTGACACCCTGAGGCTTTAGATGAGCCACTGGAGGATCTGAATTAAGAGAATTTTACAAATAATTGGAAAGAATTCACTTGTGAGGAAGAAACTATTAATAACTCATATTTATACTGTGCTTACTATGTTACACACACACACACACTTCATCCTCACAACTACCCTATAAGTTAGCTATTATTTCCTCATTTATATATAAAGAATTTAAGGCACAGAGACGTTTAAGTAATTTGCCCAAGATCATACAATTTATAAGTGGAGCTAGGCTCCAGAGTATGTGCTATTGACCATTAAACTATATTGCTTCTCTAAGTAAGGGTTAAATTAGTTAGTGGCTAATTATGCGGAGGATAAGTAAGAGCATTATATTATACAAAGACAAATGCTAAGAAGCTGTGTCCCATAGTGGATAAATAAAATATTTAGGCTTCCCAATCTCCCCCACTCAGATGGGGCCATTCCAAATAGTTTACATTTATTTTCATAATAGCACTCCTCAAAGTAAGCACTGTTTTTAATCCTGTTTCATAGATGAGAAAACTTGGGTACCAGGGGTGACTTGACTAAACCAAAGCTGCAGGGCTGACAGATTTGAACCTAGACAGTCTGGCATAGAACATAACACATCAGCATTCATCTTGATATAATGTAGCAATTGCAAATATATGTATTTTATGTGCCTTAAAAAGGCACATGTGAGAGATGTTTTAGATGTATGAAAGGAAGAACTATACTGGTGACTGAGCTACAATCCAATCCCAATTTTGTAACTCAATAGACTTTGATATTGATTAGGCAAGAATAATGGTTCAGAGAGTTTCAAATGAGGACAAGTATAGAAGATTATTGTAAGAGTTAAGTAAAAAAAAAAATGACAATGTTTGTGAAATTGTCATGTAAATTCCTAGTGTTCTACAGTATAAAGTTTAATGTGAGAAAAGGAAGAACATAAAGAAGATTCTGAAGACTTGGATACTGCTCCCTGGCAAAACTTGTTTTCAACTTCATTCTTTTTTTTTTTTTTAAGGAGATTGGAGATTTAAATAAAGCTACAATTTACAAAGTATGGGAAATATACAAGGGATAATGTAGTATCCCAGGCTAATGGAAAAATACTTACTATACCTTGGCTTGAAGGGACAAGGGAAAGGAACCATTACTAGAACCTAGAGAAGGTAGCTGGATGGAAGAGGGATTCCTGGCATGAGCTGGGACCTTCGGGCGGGGGGTGGGCGTTCAGCCATAGTGACTGTGTTTGTCTAACAAAGTAACACAGGCTAGTTGACTTAAACAACATAAATTTATTCTCATGCTTTTTGAAGATTAGAAGTTTGAAATTAAGGTGTTGACAGGACCATGCTTCCTCTGAAGGGGAGAATTCTTTCCATGCCTTTCCCCAGGCATCTGGTAGGTGGCTGGCAGTCCATGGCACTCTTTGGCTTGTGGCAGCATAACTAAATCTCTGCCTCTATCACATGGCTACTTCTCTCTCTCTCTCTCTCTCTCTCTGTGTGTGTGTGTGTGTGTGTGTGTGTGTGTGTGTGTGTGTGTGTGTGTGTGTGCCTTACTGATGTGTCCAATTTTTCATCTCCTTTTAAGTCCAACAGTCAGATTGGATTAGGTTCCACCCTAAACCAGTTTGGTCTCATCTTAACTAATGATATCTTCAGAGACACTATTTACAAATGAGTTCACAGTCACAGGACCAGGAGTTAAGACTTTAACATGTCTTTTGGGGGACACAATTTAATCCATAACAGATGACTACTCAAAAAGCAGGAAACTGGGGCATTAAATATCTTGATCTCATTTCTTTGCTACATGATGATCTTCTGCCAGTACCTCCAATTGGCCAAAGCCAACTGGAAGCCAGAAGGTCTGGGATCACTGATAGGGGCCATACAGACCAGTCTCCTGGAGTACAGAGCTGGGTGAAAAAAAGATGGAAACCACTTTAATGCCAAAGGCAGATATCCAGGAAATTGATGATGCCCCAGGTCAACGCATGTGCTTTGATAAAATTGAATTCTGAACATGCCAGTTTAAGAACCAGCTCCCAGATATGGGGAATCCCACCATCTGTGTATCCCTGTACTAGCCCAAGTAGTTGATCAGTTGGTAAGACTGATCATTTTAAGCGCTCTCAATCTCTCCCCATCATTTTAATTCAAAGAAGCTCCTGCCACAGATGTAGATCAGCCCATAGCTTTGGTCTTCTTTATGTTGTTCTTTAACCATCTGGCCTGATGACTGAATTGCAGAGTGCTGAAGGACCCTCATGACTCCAATCCCAGCCCAGAGTTTACATCTTGCTCTGACCTCTGGGTGGCCCTGTCTGTTGTTATAGCCAAAGCCTTCTTCTTGGGAGTTTCACAATCTCAAATGTTTAACTAGTATGTCCTGATTTAAGCCTGGAAATATTCCAAGCTTATGCAAAATCCAGAAACTTACACAGAAGCATTTGTTGTGTTTGCATAGGCAACAAGGAGGTGTGGAGCTGGTGTATTTTTTAAGCCATCAGGTGAGATGCAGTAAAGTGTCTACGTGTTGACCCAGTTCATAGTTTCCTTTCTTTACCCTTCCTTTGAAATCACCTGAGGCAAATGATAGGCACAAATGCCCCTTCTTTGTTTTCTTTTCTTGCATGTGATTTCATGAGATTCGCCTTCATTGATAATGCTTTGCTCAGCTCTGCCCTCTCCAGATACTACTTTATGTACTGCTTCTTTCCCTCTGCTCTGGTTTCCATCAAAATATATTTGTCCTGAGTCCCATTTCTCACATAGCCCGAAGATATTAAGGGACACTGGAAATGGTTACTGAGAAATGCTATGGCCCCTTCTTCCTAGAAAACTTTGAAGCCTTTCTTCATTCTATTGATTTGCTTAAAATAATTCCCTGCTTCCTCCTGGACACAGAGCCTTTGCACCTTCCCCATCCCAAACACACGCAGTTGAAATTGCTGCACAGAAGGGTTTGGTCTCCAGGTCCAAAGTCAACAATCATCTTTCTTTTCAAAGCAGAACTCTTTATGTGTTCATATATTTCTGCTATTTGTATGTTTATGGGTTTTCTCATTCTTCGAGTGCCTTGAAGGTCATAGGTGTATGCTTTCCAAATAGGAGAATCACAATGCAGACCCTTAGGATTTGGAGCAAAGCTTTATCCACTGCAGATAACTACTCTCCTTTTGAAAAACAGCTTTTAGCCTGCTACTGGGCCTTAGTAGAGACTGAAAGCTTAATCATGGGCCACCAAGTTACCTTGAGACTTGAGTTGTCTATCATGACCTGGGTGTTGTCTAACCCACCAAGCCATAAAGTTGGATGTGCACAGCATCACTCCATCATAAAATGGAAATGGCATATAAGAAATAGGTCTTGAGCAGGTCCTGAAGGCACAGGTAAGTTACATGAGAAAGTGGCCCAAATGCCCATGGCCCTCACTCTTGCTACATTGCCTTCTCTTTCCCAGCCCAGAGCTATGGCCTTGTGAGGAGTTCCCTATAGTCAGTTGACTGAAGAAGAGAAAACTCATGCCTGGTTTACAGATGCACGATATGCAGGGACCACCCAGATGTGGACAGCTGCAGCATGACAACCCCTTTCTGGGATGTCCTTACAGGACAGTGGTGAGAGGAAATACTCCAAGTGGCCATAACTTTGAGCCACATACCTGTTTGTTCATTGTGCATGGAAAGAGAACTGGTCAGAGGTGCTTTTGAATACTGACTCATGGGCTGCTGTTAATGATTTGGCTTGATAGTCAGGGACTTGGAAGAAGCATGATTGGAAAATTGGTGACAAAGAGGTCTGGGGAGGAGTTATGTGGATAGACCTTGCTTCTACAAAAACTACCATCCATGTACTTTACAAAATGCCTTATCCACCATCATGGTGTTCCACACAGCATTGCTTCTGATCAAGAAACCCACTACACAGCAAATGAATTGCAGGAATGGTACATGCTCATGGAATTCTCTTGTCTTAATATGTTCCCTATCATCCAGAGGCAGCTGGGTTGATAGAATGGTGGAATGACCTTTTGAAGACCCAATTACTGTGCCAATGATGTGGCAATACCTTGCAGGCTGGGGCAGTTTTCTCCAGGTGGCTGTGTATGCTTTAAATCAGCATTCACTGTATGGTGCTGTTTCTCCCATAGCCAGGATTTACGGGTCCAGGAATGAAGGGATGGAAATGGGAGTGACACCACTCACTATCACCCCTAGTGATCCACTAGGAAAATTTTTGCTTCTTGTCACTGAAACCTTAAGCTCTGCTGTTCTATAGGTCTTAGTCCCAAAAGGAGGAGTGCTCCTAACAGGAGACACAACAATGATTCTATTGAACTGGAAGTTAAAACTGCTACCTGGCCACTTAGGGCTTCTCATGCCACTGAATCAACAGACATGGAAGGGGATTGCTGTTTTGTTTAGGGTGATTGATTTTGACTATCAAGGGAAAATAGGATTGCAAGCTGCACAAGGGAGGTAAAATGAGTTTTTCTGGAATGCAGGAGATCCTCGAGGGTATTTCTTAGTTGATTTTACTACCAGGCCCTGTAATTAAAATCAATGGAAAACTGCAACAACCCAATCTAGGCAGGACTACTAATGGCCCAGAAACTTCAGGAATGAAGGTTGGGTCACCCCACCTGGCAAAGAACCACAATCAGCTGAAGTGTTTGCTGAGGGTAAACATAACATGGAATGGGTAGTAGAAGAAAGCGGTGATAAATATGATCTATGAGTTGATAATGTTAGGTGAAACATATGTCTGTTACTGCATTCTATTTGCATTCTATTTAAGTGTGTTTCAAGGTGATGTGTATAGCTGTCAAGTTGACAAGGGTTAGACTATAATGGTTAGGTTCTGATGGCAACTTAGTTAAGTGATTATGCCCAGTTGGCTGGTCAGGCAAACACTTTACCTGATCATTGTCACAAGGACATTTGTGACTGGTTAATAAACTGGAAGGCTGGTATATTGAATTATTCAGTTTATTGCATCTGGAGCTGATTACATCTGCAATCAACGAAGGCATATCTCTTACTAATTTGATAATCCAGTCAGTTAAGACTTCAGGAAGAAGAGAGACTTTTTCATTGCTTATTCAGCCAGCAAGCCTGTCCTGTGGAGTTTGTCCAGTCTCTTCATTGGAGCTGCCAGCTTCACAGCCTGCCCTATGGATTTTGAACTCTTCTGTTCTGTTGACTGCATGAGACATCTTTATAAATCTCATATTTACAGTTATTTCCTGTTGGTTCTGTTTCTCTAGAGAACCCTGACTAAAACACTAAGTTTCCTATATCAGGGAGGGTGACCAAAAAGAGGTGCTAACCTTGCCTGCCTTCTGGAATGGCCTTGGCCAGAGCCTTTAGCCTCTAAGTACAGGGTTGAAGGATGGAACCAGGCTAGAGGTGAACCAGTAAGATTGGCTCATATGGTTCCTCACATAAAATATACCATCCTGTGAGACAAAGTATTGATCGAAAAGTATTGAATAGATGGACATTTAATTTTGTACATCTCCTCTAATATATTTTCTTCATAATCTTAACTCTCATACCTACAAACTGCCAAAAAGGCCCCACTTTTGAAGTGTGTCCATAAAGAAAGTAAATTGTACCCTCTGCACTAGCAGAAACTGGCTAAGAAAGTTGTATCTCTTAATATTTAGTCCAGTGTTCTTTCTGTTTTTTTCCCAAAATACCTAAGGTACAGTACATGAGTCTGATAAGCATATCTTTTCTTCCCTGGAAATAATGTTGTAATAAGTGGTCTAAAGCTCCAGGAGGCACAGAAAGATTTAAGGTAAATGCCTTAATCTTACACTAATGGTCACTACAAAATATGATACAATAGCCTTTTCTGGAGAGCTTGAAGAATAAGCCTAATAAATTGAGAGATTAAAAACAGCCAGAAAATAATTTAGCTTCCATTGTTCTTTGAATGTGTTTATAAGTGATCCCCATAGGACCTAGATCAAGAGGAATGAAGGAAAAGACAAAGCATGGGCAGTTAACTTTAAAAAATCAGGCATTATAGGTTGATGTTACTATTTTTAATCACTAGATATTTTAAAAATGGCAACCTGCCTGAAGTATCATTCACAGACCATGCAATAAACTGATTTAGAGTATATAAATCAATGGTTTTTAGTATATTCAGCAGCATGGATCCCTCCTACTTTCCACCGTAGAGGCACTCACACATCAGGGAGCCAAGTCCACAGAGACCCAGGGAGGACACAAGCCACTGGGGAGTACTGCATACAAAAGGGCTGATGTGGAGAAAGTTTCAGTGGTCTGGATTAAAGAACAAATCAGCAACAACATTCTCTTATACCAGAGTCTAATTCAGAGCAAGGCCCTAACTCTCTTTAATTCTATGAAGGCTGAGAGAGGTGAGGAAGCTGCTGAAGAAATGTTTGAAGCTAGCAGAGGTTGGCTCATGAGGTTTAAGGAAAGAAACCATCTCCATAACATGAAAGTGCAAGTGAAGCAGCAAGTAGTGACATATAAGCTGCAGTAGGTTACCCAGAAAGTACAACTAGAACACTGATGAGGGTGGCTACATTAAACAACAGATTTTTAATATTGATGAAGCATCCTTCTATTGGAAGAAGATGCCATCTAAGACTTTCATAGCTAGAGAAGCGAAGTCAATATCTGGCTTCAAAGATTCAAATACAGGCTGACTGTCTTGTTAGGAACTATGGCAGCTGGTGGCTTTAAGTTGAAGTCAATGTTCATTTAGCCTTCAAAAAATCCTAGGGTCCTGAAGAGTGATTCTAAGTCTACCCTGCCTGTGCACTAGAAATGGAACAACAAAGCCTGGATGACAGCACATCTGTTTTCAACATGGTTCACTGAAAATTTTAAGCCCATTGTTGAGACCTACTGCTCAGGCAAAAAGATTCCTTTCAAAATAATTACTGCTCATTTACAATGCACCTGGTCACCTAAGAACTCTGGTGGAGTTGTACAATGAAATGAATATTGTTTTCATGCCTGCATGCACAACATCCATTCTGCAACCCATGGGTAAAGGAATGATTTTGACTTTCAAGTCTTATTATTCAAGACATATACTTCATAAGGCTGTAGTTGCCATATATAGTGATTTCTCTGATGAATATGGGCAAAGTCAATTGAAAATCTTCTGGAAAGGATTCACCATTTGTGGCAGTGAGAGTCAGTTGTCAACTTGGCCAGGTGAAGGCACCTAGTTCTGCTGCGGACATGAGGCAATGGTATGTGAACCTGACCTCATCTGTTGCTGATTACATCTGCAGTCAGCTAGGAGGCATGCTTGCTGCAATAAATGTCGTTTGACTTAACTGGCTGGTACTTAAATGAGAGCACAATGTAGCACAGCTCAAGCAGTTCCGATACCTCATCTAGGCACTCACAGCTCAGCCCAGGCCTTTGGAGATGCAGAAAGGAATCACCCCAGGAAAGTGAGATGCAGAAAGGAATCACCCCGGGGAAAGTTGTTGGAGCCCAGAGGCCTGGAGAGAAGGCCAGCAGAGATCTCTGTGCCTTCCTATCTGAATTCTTCATTGAAAAATCTTGATAAAGAATTAGCACCTAAAATTACAAAAATATGGAAATGTTGATCTAAGCACATAAGAAGTTAAAACTACATATTAACCTGGCTTTCTCAAATCCATTCAAAATTTTGAGTTTCCGATATTTTTCTCCATACCAGGGCCCCCATGTATCATTCTCAGGGAATGAGAATGTAGGCCCTGAGTGTATTCCTTAAGAAACATCCAAGGGTAACGAAATGCTATCATTATTTTTTCACATCAGCAAAAGCATATTTCATTGAATAATGTTCACAATGTCACTTAGTTCAGAAAAGAGAAAACTTCAGAAAATCTTTTTTAGAAGGCCAATCCCCATGACTCTGCCCAATCTCAAAATCAATCTCAATTAAATCTTGGAAGGATGAAGAGTCATGAGTCTCCCTGATGGGTGGGTGTCAAGTTAGAAATAGTTGTTATTGGGGAGGTTAAAAACATTTTGGGAAATAGCCATGTAGAGGAGGTGTAGTCCAGTCCTTGATATCTGGTTTTAACCATAAATTATATTTCTAGGGTCAAGATTTTATGTGATAAGATCATGACAAAAATTTTTAATGTTGTAATATGCCTCATTCATTGAATACTTTCTTGGCAATTCATCTGCCTTAAAAACAAAGCAGATCAGTTACAAAGGAAAAGGGAGTAAAGCTGTCTCAAACAAATATCTGTTGCAAATATGAAACATATTGTGTTGACATCCCGAAATATCATTTTCATCATGTTGTGGGCCATTGAAAGATGTCATTCAGTTAGCACTCTTTACTTCCCTATGGAAAAGAGAAAATAAATGTAAGACGTGAAATGCAAATTTAAAGCAGAAATCAGGATATTAATAAATGAAAATTCCAGAGTATTATTAATATATGTAAGGTTGGATTTGGCTGATATGGGTCTTTGTGACTGCATTTGCCTGTTTTTAAGGCAATTTTATTGAGAGATGTTGTATATTCACATACTGTAAAATCATCCAAATTGTACAATCAATGGTTCATAGTATCATCATATAGCTGTGCATTCATCACAGTTGATTTTTGAACATTTTCATTACTCAAAAAAATAAAAATAAGAATAAAAGTAAAAGTAAGAAAGAACACTCACAATACCCCATACTCTCCCTTCCCCCCTTTATTTATTTATTTATCTTTTTTTTCCTTATTCATATGTCCATAGACTGGATAAAGGGATTTCACTCACAAGGTTTTCACAATCACGTGGTCACACCTTAAAAGCTCTATAGCTATTCAATCATCTTTACATGGTCACACCTTAAAAGTTCTATAGCTATTCAATCATCTTTAAGAATCAAAGCTATCGGATTACAATTCAACAGTTTGAGGTATTTCCCTCTAGCTACTCCAATACACCAAAAACTGAAAAGGGATATCAATATACTGCATAAGAATAGCCTTCAGAATGAACTCTCAAGTCTATTTGAAATCTCTTATCCAGTGAGACTTTACTTTGTTTCATTTCTCTTTCCCCATTTGGTCAAATAGGCTTTCTCAATTCAAGGATGCCAGGGCCAGGCTCATCCACGAGAGTTATGTCCCACATTGCCAGGGAGATTTACACCCCTGGGAGTCATGTCCCTGTTCGGTTTGAATAAGGCTTGGAGGCAAACTGATCACAGGTGAAGGGACTTATTCAGGAACCGTTTGGTGGGGGTCTGAAGTTAGACTTCTGCCTGCTGGGGAGAGCAATTAGAGGATCTTTATACCTGAGGGTCCGGGTGGGGTGAAAAGTTAAAGGCGCTGCAGTCAAGCAGGGCTGTAACTGCCAGAGGGCAGATGCAGCTGACAAACGGCAGGTGTAGGATCAACTATGGAACTGCTGTGTGGGAATATCCATTAAGGGCTAGCAATTATGGAACTGCTGTTGGGAATATCCATTAAGAGTTAGTCACATCCTGGGGATGGTCCCATGTAGAGGGGAGGGCAATGAGTTCACCTGTGGAGTTGGCTTAGCGAGAAGCCACATCTGAGCAGCAAAAGAGGATCTCTTGGGGTGACTCATAGGTATACTCATAAGTAGGCTTAGCTTCTCCTTTGCAGGAATAAGTTTCATAAGGAAAAGCCCCAAGATCAAGGGCCTGGCCCAACAAATTGGCAGTCCCTTGTGATTGTGACAATATCAGGTCTCCCCCAAGTGGAGAAGTTTAATATTTCCACCTTTTCCCCCACTCTACCCAAGGGGATTTTGCATACTTTTTAATCTTCTGCCCAAATTACTCTGGGATGTATCTGGGCATCACACCAACCTAAACAAACCAACAAGATCTCACTCCCTATTCACAGTTCCATGTAGTTATGGTGCTCAAATAAGTTGACCATAAAAATTAAATTAGATAGCATGCTACCAAAGATATAAATTTTGCACCAAATAAACGTCTCTTCCTTTGGCCTCAAAAAGAAGTTGAAGTTTTAAAATACAGTCAATATTATCTTTAACCCTTTAGTCTGATTTACCTTAGTCCTACACAGATCACCTTCATTCATATTTCTAAATGAAGGCTGGTCACTTTTCAGTTTTTAACATTGCTGTGTGATGTTACTTTTGTAACTGCAGAAGTGTAACTCTGAGTCTCAAATGTCACACAAATACCCAAAGTTCCAGGTAATGACCTAGTTATACACAAAGAGCTCAACATCTCAGAATTTAGAAATAACAATTACAATTCCAAAATAGATGTGACTGCTGTGAGAGTTTAAATCTAAGATCGTTATAATAGGCCTTCACCTGAAGGCTCTCAAGTTCAATTCTTAAACTTTGCAGATTATAGTTAGTTCATAATAGTGAGGACTTAAAATATTTGTCTTTTTATTTCTGGCTTATTTCATTCCGCATACTGTCCTCAAGGTTCATTCACTCCACTTCCCTACCAACAGAGAATAGGTACATCTCTCTTTCAACATTTTCTCCAGCATATACCTCTCTGTTAATTTTTTTGGCATGGGCAGGCACTGGGAATCTAACCCGGGTCTCCGGCATGGCAGGCAAGAATCTGCCTGCTGAGCCACCATGGCTTGCCCCTCTCTGTTCATTTTTAAGCAGTTCTATTCACACATTATACAATTCAAGCTAAGTAAAAAATCCATAGTTCCAGGTATAATCACATAGTCATGACTTCACCACCACAATCTATATGAAGACATTTCCATTTCTTCTGCAGAGAATCCCATACTTTTCCATTATATCTTCTATTTATTGATATTTAGCTTTGGCATATTGCTTTAGTTATATTTAGTGGAAACATTTTACAATGTTACTGTCAACTATAGACCCTAGTTTGCATTGATTGTATTTTTTCCCAATATACCATTCCATTTTCAACACCTTGCAATGTTGACACTCATTTGTTCCCCCTCATGCAAAAACAATCCTATATCTGTACATTTAGTCACCATCACTGTCCACTCTAGGTTTTGCTAAGTTAAACCATCCCAGTCCTTATCTTCTGCTTTCCTTCTGGTGCCATACATGCTCCCAGCCCTCCTCCCTCAACCATACTCACACTCAGCTTCATTTGGTGTACTTGCAATATTGTGCTACCATCCTATAGCATTGTTCTATCCATTTCTGGACTTTTACAATCAGTCATATTTAACATTCTGTACTCCTTCAACATCAAATGGCAGATCTCTACCCTCTTCCTATCTCCAGATAACCTGTATTCTTAACTTTGACCATCCAAATTCACTTATTAATGTTAGTCCATATTAGTGAGACCATAGAGTATTTGTCCTTTTGTTCCTGGGTAATTTTAATCAGCATAATGTCCTCAAGGTTCATCCACAGTGTTACCTGCTTCATGAATTTATTCTGTTTTACACCTGTGTAATATACCATTGTATGTACATACCACAGTTTGTTTAGCCACTCTTCTATTGATGAACATTTGGGTTGTTTTCATCTCTTGCAAATCATAAATTATGCTGCAATAAACATCGGTCTGCAAATGTCCTTCAGTTTATCTGAATATATACCTAGTAATGTGATTGGTGGATCATAGGCAATTCTATACTCAGTTTCCTGAAGAACTGCCAAACTGCCTTCCAGAGCAGTTGCATCATTCTTTATTTCCACCAACAGTGAATAAGTGTGCTTCTTTCTCCACATCCTCCAAGCACCTGTGATTTTCTGGCTTTTTTTTTTTTTTACTGGCCATTATAATAATAGAAATGATATGTCATTGTAGTTTTGACTTACATTTCCCTAGTAGCCAATAAAGTTGAGTATCTTTTCATATTTGTATTTCCTCTTCTGAAAAATGTGTGTCCATGTCTTTTGCCCATTTTTCAACAGGATTGTTTCTCTTTTTGTTGTTAAGTTGTAGAATCTCTTTTTATATTCTGGATTTTAAACCTTTATCTGATATGTGCTTTCCAAATATTGTCTCCCATTGCACAGGCTGCCTATTTACTTTCCTAACAAAGACCTCCATTGCACAAAGTGTTTAATTTTGAGGAGATCCCATTTATCTATTTTTTTTTCCTCACTTGTGCTTTGGGTTTAAGGTCTAGGAAACCATCTCCTATCACAAGATCTTTAAGATATTTCTCTACATTTTTTTCTAAAAATTTTATGGTCTTAGCTCTAATGTTTATGTCTTTGATCCACTTTGAGTTAGTTTTCGTATAAGGTGTGAGATGTTGGTCCTTGTTATTCTTTTGGATATGGACATCCAGTTCTCCAAACATCATTTATTGAAGAGGCTTCCCTGTGCCAGTTGAGTTGGCTGGATTGCTTTATCAAAGATCAGTTGTCCATAGATGAGAAGATCTATTGCTGAACACTCAGTTTGATTCCATTGGTCAGTATACCTAACTTTATGCCAGTACCATCCTGTTTTGACCACGGCAGCTTCGTAATATGCTTTAAAGTCAGGTAGTGTGTGAGCCTTCCACTTAATTACTCTTTCTCAAGATATTTGTGACTATTTGGGGAAAGCAGCCCTTCAAAAAAATCTTTGGTTATTGGTTTTTCTATTTCTGCAAAGTAAATTGTTGGGATTTTAATTGATATTGTATTGAATCTATAAATCAATTTGGGTAGAATTGATGTCTTAACTATATTTAATTTTCCAGTCCATGAGCATGTTATGTCCTCCCATTTATTTAAGTCTTCTTTGATTTCTTTTAGCAATTTCCTGTACTTTTCTATGTCTAGGGCTTTTGTAGCCTTGGTTTAATTTATTTCTAAAAATTTGATTCTTTTGGTTGCTTTTATAAATGGAATTTTTTCTTGGTTTCCTCCCCAGATTGCTCATTACTAGTGTATAATAATACTACCAATTTTTGTGTGCTGAATTTGTATCCTGACACTTCACTGTACTCATTTATTAGCTCTAGTAGCTTTAATGTAGATTTTTCAGGATTTTCTACATATAGGATCATGTCATCTGCAAACAGTGAAAGTTTTACTTCTTACATTCCAAGTTGGATGGTTTTTATTTTTTCTGGCCTAATTGCTGTAGTTAAAATTTTCAGTATAATGTTGAATAACAATAGCGACAGTGGGTATCTTTGTTTTGTTCCTAGTCATGGAGAAAATTTTCAGTCTTTTTTTTTGGGGGGGGGTATGATGTTAGCTATGGGTTTGTCATATATTTCCTTTACCATGTTAAGGAAGTTTCCTTCTATTCCTATCCTTTGAAGTATTTTCATCAAGAAAGAATGTTGAATTTTGTCAAATACCCTTTTCTGCATCAATCAACATGATTATGTGGTCTTTCTGTTTTGATTTATTGATGTGGTATATTATATTACTTGATTTTCTTGTGTTGAACCAGCCTTGCATACTTGGAATAAATGCCAATTGGTTATGGTGTATAATTCTTTTAATGTGCTGGTGGATTCCATTTGCAAGTATTTGGTTGAGGATTTTTGTATCTATATTCGTTAAATATATTGATCTGTAGTTTTCTTCTCTTGTTTATATTTTTGTCTGGCTTTGGTATTAGAGTGATGTTGGCTTCATAGAATGAGTTAGGTAGCTTTCCCTCCTCTTTAATATTTTTGAAGAGTTTGAACAGGATTGGTACTAATTCTTTCTTGAATGCTTGGTAGAATTCCCATGTGAAACCATCTGGTCCTGGACTTTTCTTTCTTGGGGGCTTCTTGATGACTGATTCAATCTCTTTACTTGTGATTGGTTTGTGGAGGTCTTCTATTTCTTACTGAATCAATGTTGGTTGTTCATGCTTTTCCAGGGAGCTGTACATTTCATCTACATTGACCAGTTTATTAGCATGGAGCTGCTCATAATATCCTCTCATTACTCCTTTATTTCTGTGGGGTCAGTAATTATGTTCCCTCTCCCATTTCTGATTTTATTTATTTGCATCCTCTCTGGTTTTTTTTTACAGTCTAGATAAGTGTCCTTCACTGTTACTGATTTTCTCAAAAAACCAACTTCTCTTTTCTTGATTCTCTCTATTGTTTTCAAGTTCTCATTTTCATATATTTCTGCTCTAATTTTCATTATTTCTTTTCTCCTGTTTGCTTTTGAGTTAGTTTCCTGTTCTTTCTCTCACTCTGCCAGGTGAGTAGTTAATTCCAGGATTTTTGCTATCTTATTTTTTTTAATATAGGCATTTAGGGCAATACATTTCCCCTTCAGCACCTCCTTTGCTGCATCCCATAAGTTATTATATTGTTTTCATTTTCATTTACCTAGAGATATCTACTGATTTCTCTTATAATTTTCTTCCTTGACCCACTAGTTAAAAGTGTGTTGTTTAACCTCCATATATTTGTGAATGTTCTGGCCTTCCACCTGTTTTTTATTTCTGATTTCATTTCATTATGATCTTAGAAAGTGTTTTGTACAATTTCAGTTTTTTAAATTTTATTAAGACTTGCTTTGTGACTCAAAATGTGGTCTATCCTGTAGAATGATCCATGAGCACTGAAGAAAAATGTGTATCCTATGGAAGAGGAGACATAACCACTGACCCCACAGAAATAAAGGAGGTAATAACAGGATACTATGAACAACTTTATGCTAATAAATACAACAATGTAGATGAAATGGACAACTTCCTAGAAAGGCATGAACAACCAACTTTGATTCGAGAAGAAATAGACGACCTCAACAAAGCAATCACAAGTAAAGAAATTGAATCAGTCATTAAAAAGCTTCCCAAAAAGAAAAGTCCAGGACCAGATGGCTTCACATGTGAATTCTACCAAACATTCAAGAAAGAATTAGTACCAATCCTGCTCAAACTCTTTAAAAAAATTGAAGAGGAGGGAAAGCTACCTAATTCATTCTATGAAGCCAACATCACCTTCATACCAAAACCAGGCAAAGATATTACAAAAAAAGAAAACTACAGACCAATCTCTCTAATGAATATAGATGCAAAAATCCTCAACAAAATTCTAGCAAACTGAATCCAGCAACACATTAAAAGAATTATACATCATGATCAAGTAGGATTCATCCCAGGTATGCAAGGATGGTTCAACATAAGAAAATCAATTAATGTAATGCACCATATCAACAAATCAAAGCAGAAAAATCACATGATCATCTCGATTGATGCAGAGAAGGTATTTGACAAAATTTAACATCTTTTCCTGTTGAAAACACCTCAAAGGATAGGAATACAAGGGAACTTCCTTAAAATGATAAAGGGAATATATGAAAAACCCACAGCTAATATCATCCTCAATGGGGAAAAACTGAAAACGTTCCCCCTAAGATCAGGAATAAGACAAGGATGTCCACTATCACTACTGTTATTCAACATTGTGTTGGAAGTTCTAGCCAGAGCAATTAGACAAGAAAAAGAAATACAAGGCATCAAAATTGGAAAGGAAGAAGTAAAACTATCACTGTTTGCAGATGATATGTTACTATATGTCGAAAACCCTGAAAAATCCACAACAAAACTACTAGAGCTAATAAACGAGTACAGCAAAGTGGCAGGTTACAAGATCAACATTCAAAAGTCTGTAGTGTTTCTATACACTAGTAATGAACAATCTGAGGGGAACATCAAGAAATGAATTCCATTTACAATTGCAACTAAAAGAATAAAATACTTGGGAATAAATTTAACTAAAGAGACGAAAGACCCATACAAAGAAAACTACAAGAAACTGTTAAAAGAACTCACAGAAGATTGAAATAGATGGAAGGGCATACTGTGTTCATGGATTGGAAGACTAAATACAGTTAAGATGTCAATTCTACCTAAATTGATTTACAGATTCAATGCAATACCAATCAAAATCCCAACAATTTACTTTTCAGAAATAGAAAAACCAATAAGCAAATTTATCTGGAAGGGCAGGGTGCCCAGAATTGCTACAAGTATCCTGAGGGGAAAAAACGAAGCTGGAGATCTCATGCTGCCTGACTTTAAGGCATATTATGAAGCCATAGTGGTCAAAACAGCATGGTACTGGCATAAAGATAGATATATTGACCAATGGAATCTAATAGAGTGTTCAGATATAGACCCTATCATCTATGGACATTTGATCTTTGATAAGGCAGTCAAGCCAACTCACCTGGGACAGAACAATCTCTTCAATAAATGCTGCCTAGAGAACTGGATATCCATATGCAAAAGAATGAAAGAAAACCCATATCTCACACCCTATACAAAAGTTAACTCAAAATGGATCAAAGATCTAAACATTAGGTCTAAGACCAAAAACAGTTAGAGGAAAATGTAGGGAGATATCTTATAATTCTCATATTTGGAGGTGGTTTTATAGACCTTACACCCAAAGCAAGAGCAAGAGCAAGAGGAAGGCAGGAAGGCAGGAAGGCAGGGAGGAGGAAGGAAGGAAGGAAGGAAGGAGGAGGGGGAGAGGGAGAGAGAGGGAGAGAGAGAGAGAGACAGAAAAAAGAAAGAAAGAAAGAAAGAAAGAAAGAAAGAAAGAAAGAAAGAAAGAAAGAAAGAAAGAAAGAAAGAAAGAAAGAAAGAAAGAAAGAAAGAAAGAAAGAAATGGGAATTCCTCAAAATTAAACACTTTTGTGCATCAAAGAACTTCATCAAGGAAGTAAAAAGACAGCTTACACAATGGGAGACAATATTTGGAAACGACATATCAGATAAAGGTCTAGTATCCAGAATTTATAAAGAGATTGTTCAACTCAACAACAAAAAGACAGCCAATCCAATTACAAAATGGGAAAAAGACTTGAACAGACACTTCTCAGAAAAGGAATACAAATGGCCAAAAGGCACATGAAGAGATGCTCAACGTCCCTAGCCATTAGAGAAATGCAAATCAAAACTGCAATGAGATATCATCTCACACCCACCAGAATGGCCATTATCAACAAAACAGAAAATGACAAGTGCTGGAGAGGATGTGGAGAAAGAGGCACATTTATTATTCCCTGTTGGTGGGAATGTCAAATGGTGCAACTGCTGTGGAAGGCAGATTGGTGGTTCCTCAAACAGCTGAATATAGAATTGCCATATGACCTGGCAATACCATTGCTAGGTATCTACTTAAAGGACATAAGGACAAAGACACAAACAGACATTGGTACAGCAATGTTTATAACAGCATTATTTATAATTGCAAAGAGATGGAAACAGCCAAAATGTCCATCAACAGATGAGTGGCTAAACAAACTGTGGTATATACATACAATGGAATATTATGCAGTTTTAAGACAGAATAAAGTTATGAAGTATGCAACAACATGGATGGACCTTGAGAACATTATGCTGAGTGAGACTAGTCAAAAACAAAAGGACAAATATTGTATGGTCTCACTGATATGAACTGACATTAGTGAATAAACTTGGAATATTTCATTGGGAACAGAGACCATCAGGAGATAGAAATAGGGTAAGATATTGGGTAATTGGAGCTGAAGGTTTACATACTGTGCAACAGGACTGAATACAAAAACTCAGAAATGGACAGCACAATACTACCCAACTGTAATACAATTATGTGAAAACACTGAATGAAGCTGCATGTGAGAATGATAGAGGGAGGAGGGCTGGGGACATAAATGAAATCAGAAAGAAAGATAGATGTTAAAGATTGAGATGGTATAATCTAGGAATGCCTGGAGTGTATAATAATAGTGACTAAATGTACAAATTTAAAAAATGCTTTTGTATGAGGAAGAACAAAGGAATGTCATTATTGCAGGGTGCTGAAAATAGATGGTAATTAATATTTTTAAATGTCACCTTATATGTGAGACTAAAGCAAAAAATGTTTATTTGGTACAAAATTTTTATTTTGACTAGTGCATTTCCTAGTATGACTTATGTAGGTAGTTTGATTGAACACCATAAGTACTTGGAATCTCAGGTAGGACATGAGATTTTTTTGGTTTGTCCAGAGTGATGCCCCGATAAATCCCAGAGTGATTCCATCAGTGAGTGGGAAAGTATTTGCAAAGCCCCCTTCGGGGAATGGTGAGAACGGGGAGAAATGCAACTTCCCCAAGTTGAATTCTTGATGTTCTCGCAAGCAGTGTGGACAACCAAAGCTATAGGCTGAGCCCCCAGTGTTGGGGTTTGTTCATATGAAACTTAACCCCACAAGGGATAGGTCAAGCCTACTTAAAATTTAGGCCTAAGAGTCACCCCCCAAGAGAACCTCTTTTGTTGCTCAGACGTGGCCTCTCTCTCCAGCCAACACAACAAGCAATCTCACCACCCTCCCCCTGTCTACATGGGACATGACTGCCAGGGGTGTGGATGTTCCTGGTAACATGGGACAGAAATCCTAGAATGAGCTGAAACTCAGCATCAAGGGATTGAGAAAACCTTCTTGACCAAAATGGGGAAGAATGAAATGAGATGAAGTGTCAATGGCTGAGAGATTCCAAACAGAGTCAAGAGGTTATCCTGGAGGTTATTCTTACGCATTAAGTAGATATCACCTTGTTATTCAAGATGTAATGGAGAGGCTGGAGGGAACTGCCTGAAAATGTAGAGCTGTGTTCCAGTGGTCATGTTTCTTGATGATGATTGAATAATGATATAGCTTTCACAATGTGACTGTGTGATTGTGAAAACCTTTTGTCTGATGCTCCTTTTATCTACCTTGTCAACAAATGAGTAGAACATATGGAATAAAAATAAATAACAGGGGGAACAAATGTTAAAATAAATTTAGTTTGAAATGCTAGTGATCAATGAAAGCTAGCATTTCAAATTCTGGTAAGGAGTCTGGTAGGTACAATCTTTTTTCTTTTCTGTTTTTGTTTTATTTCTTTTTCTATTGTCTTTTTATGTCTTTTTCTGAATTGATGCAAATGCTCTAAGAAATGATGAATATGCAACTAAGTGATGATATTGTGAATTACTGATTATATATGTTGGTGTTTTATTTGGTTTGTTAAAATTTTTTTAATTAATAAATAAATTTTTTTAAAAATGTGTATCCTGCTGCTGTGGGGTTAATGTTCTGTAAATGTCTGTTAAGTCTAGTTCATTTATCACAGTATTCAAAATCTCTGTTTTCTTATTGATTCTTTATCTAAAAATCTATCCATGGGTGAAAGTGCTGTATTATAGTCTTCAACTATTAATGTAGAGGTGTTTACTTCTCCCTTCAGTGTTGTCAGTGTGTGCCTCATGTATTATGGGGCACTTTGGCTCAGTGCATAAGTATTTATGACTGTTTTGTCTTCTTTATGAATTATCCCTTTTACTAATATCTACTATCTTTGTCTCTTTTAGTTATTTTATATTTGAGGTCTAATTTATTGGATATTAATATAGCTACCCCTGTTCTTTACTGGTTATTGTTTGCATGGAATATTTTTTTTCCAATCCTTAACTTTCAATCTATATTTGTCCTTGGGTCTAAAGTGAGTGAGTCTCTTGTAGACAGCATACAAATGGACCTGTTTCTTAATCCATTCTGCCAGTCTGTGTCTTTTGATTAAGGTATTTAATCCATTAATATTGAATGTTATTATTGTAAAGTGTCCCAACCCGCGGGGCAGATGAACCTGGACCTGAGGGAGGGAGTGAGAACAGATGGGACAAGAGACACAGAGAACGGAGACAAGACAGGATTCTGATCAAGTCTCAATTTATTGAGGGCAAATCCAGGGTATATATCCAGCAGGACAGGGGAAGTGTCTTTTAGCAGGTGATGGGCATTGCACTGTGGCTAAACCAATCCGCAGAGACTAAGATAGCAAAGGCGGATCAGCCGAGGCTAGTCAGCACATATCTGGGCAGAGCAGAGCGGACGTGAGAAAATAGAAACTTAACTTGAGATAAAAACTTAACTTGAGTTAGTACCTAAGATGGCGTTAGACCATAGGGTGGTCAGCAGATGGCATCAGACACCAAGATGGCCGGCACACTGCCGGTGCCATAAGCAGTTTACCACAGGTCCCCCTTTTTTATTATTTTCAAAAAGATGGAGACTGCAACAACAGCATATCCCAGGGGGGACTGTGCCTGTCTTAGGTTGGGACACCACAAAGTAGACAACCTGAAACCTTACCTATCATGGAGGCTTAGGGCAGCATAGGGCCAGGCCTCTGGCTTAGGTGGTAGATTGCTCAGACTAAGGTGTCCAGTTGCCCGTCATTGGCTACCCAGTCCAGCACTCTGGAATGTGCGGATGGAGTGTCTTTTATAGGTATTCATCAAGATTCCTTATTGCAATCTGGTGCGTCTAGTTTCTGATAGTGGACCTGAAGGGGCTGCATTTTTATGGCTTCAATTTGTTGTTTTAAGAAGGCCATTACTTTATTGAAGAGGATAGGTCCTAGCGAAATTAGTATTAGTAAGCCAAGCAAGGGTCCTAGAAGTGGGAGAAAATAAGGCAATAGTCCATTAAGCCCGCTCCACAGAGGGCTTTCAGCCAGTTCTTTTATTCTTTTCATCAGATCTTCTTGCAGCTTCTTAATTTTGTCTCTGACGATGCCTGATTTGTTGGCGTAGAAGCAGCAGCATTCCTGTAAAGCCAAGCATATACCCCCATGCTCTGCAGTTAATAAATCTAATCCTCTCCAATTTTGTAGGACTACCTCAGCAAGGGAGTCTAATTGATCTTAAATATCCTGAATAGTGCCTGATAAAGTTTGCACATCCTCAATTAATTGTTTGGATAATTTAGTATATAGCGTGATAGAAATCCCTAAACCAGCAGATCCAGCAGTTAAAGCTCCAGCAATGCCTATCATAGCCAGGAAGGGAAGAATCTGCACGGCCCTTTTTTGGTGGCCAGCAATAAGGTCTAGTCTGGGGATAGGTACTGGCTCCTCCCCTCTGATGACATCAATGATATGAAGGAGTATACCTAAGACACACAACCCAGTCCAGTTTTGTGGAGTGTAGTATAAGCAAGGCTACCACTGCATATGAATACAGTGCCATTAGTGGGACAGAGGGGATCAGAGATATTGTCTCCTGACAACCGATAGAGAGCATGCCCAGATCTATCTTATTACTATCATTAGAGGATGGCGAAGAGAAACAAAGAGTACTGTTTTCAAATGTAGGCAGCACTCTAAAAGGTATGGAAATACTGCAAGAGCTAGAGGGGTTGCCATAGGTATTATTGCGTGGTGGCAAGGCAAGGGGCAGGGGGCCTCCCATTCATAGGCAAAGCCAGCAATCAGAAGCTAAATCTGGCTTGGAGCTATTAAGTAACTTCCAAGTAGCAGTTAAAATATCCAAAGTTTGAGGGTCTAAATTTATATTTTGGGTTTTTTACTTTAGTTAATGGGTGATAATGAAGCTGAGGATACAAGTGATCAATCATTGTTTGTAATTTCTTGACTATGAGCTCTCTGACCTGATCTTGTGGGCCTCCTCTGTCTGACATGTGTATTGGAGGTGTAGATGGCCAGCACACCTCCTTCCCTATTCTGGCACTGCTGCCGCTGCAGTTACTTAGTTGAAGCTTAGAGGTACCTAAGCCTTCAGGCGGCTTAAACAGTAAATCCGTGCGAGCCAATTTAGTAAAATAGTAAGTTTTGTTATTACTTTTGTCTATGCACTACGCCGTATAGCATTGGGCATTAATAGTGTGGTACAATTACACTTTGGTAATAGCCCATTAACGGGGAATTCTAGGTCAGGAGGCTTCAAACAAACCCATCTTTGATAATTCCCTACCTCGGAGGCGTGACCAATTAATAGGTAGGCTACCTTCTCACCACAATTTCCCTGCAACGTGTACGTTCCAGTCAAAGGTGTGCTTCAATTTCCTCATAGCAGTTGCAAGCGCCGGCATGGATTTTGTTTACCAGCTTTCTGATAGCCTGTGGGTCATCCCAGCTACCATAAGAGCCTTTCAGGAGTAGACCCAAGATGATAAATATGCAGGGTATTATTCCTGATGAAGCCATCTTTGATTACAGTGCTATTGGCCCGCTCTTAGAAAGGGAGACAAGCTAACGTAGCAAAGCACCCTACTGTGCATAAATATGCTACAGCGATCAAAATTCTTTCCAATGGATTCCAATCCTTAGGGGCAACTGTTACTAGTCTGGCTGCAAACAGCAGGGCTAGGAAACCAATCGGCAGTAAGAGCCAGCAATTCATGTGATAATATTAGAACAGGATCTGGTCCATGCCACGTATTATCTAATGGGTCTTTCCAGAGGACCATGGCAAACTGTGTTTTCGATTCTGTGTGCCAGAATCATTCTGCAGCAGAACGTCCATCCTGATTCAAGGTTAAAAAATTTAAAATTAAAAGAGAATGTGATATTAGGTTTCTGGGTGATCTTTTAGTGGGGTACCACTCCCCCTTTTGTATTTTTTCAATGGTGTTTTTCAAGGATAAAGTTGTTCATTCTATTATTCCTTGTCCTTGTGGGTTATATGGTATACTTGTGGTGTGTTCGATTTGAAGTTGTTGGCAAAATTTTTTGAACATTTGACTTGCGTATCCAGGACCGTTATTAGTTTTTATATGCTGTGGGGTCCTTAAGGCAGCCATGGCTGCTAACGTGTGCAATAATTTGTTTCCTTGTTTCACTGGTTTGGGGCGTAGCAAATATTAATTTATTAAAGGTGTCTATACTAACATGCACATATTTAAGATTGCCAAATTCTGGGATGTGCATTACATCCATTTGCCATAATGCATTGGGCGATTGCCAAATTCTGGGATGTGCATTACATCCATTTGCCATAATGCATTGGGCACTAAACCTCGAGGGTTAACCCCTAAATGTGGTGTAGGCAGATGTGTGATGCAGCCTGGACACTGTTTAACTATTTGGCGAGCTTGTTCTCTGGTGATATGAAACATTAGCCTTAAGGTGCGAGCATTGAGACCATGCAATTTATGAGCTTCCATAGCCTTTGTGATTAAGTCAGGTAATTGGTTGCTGAGGACAGTGTTTGCACAGCACGTGACACGTGTGGCTTACTCAGCCAATTGGTTTCTTAAGGACAGTGGCCCAGGGAGATTAGTATGAGCTTTAAGGTGATTAATAAAAAATTGTTGGGTTTTTTTTGAATGAGGGATTGTAGTTGACAAAACAGACAAGCTGTTTGAGAAGCATTTTTAAGTTGAGCTGCAGTTTCCAATAGTGGCACAGATTGAGCAATATAGGCACTATCTGTATAAAGATTGAAGGATCTGTTTGGATAGGCTGAAAACACTGCTATGACTAATTGTAGCTCTGTTATTTGAGCAGAATTGCTGTGCGTTTGGAATTGAATAATTTCATTATTGATAATATAAGCAGCGATCCCTGATGAGGACCCATCTGTAAATACTAAGAGGGCATTCTTGATTGGTTGTAAGGATGTTTTAAGGGGAAATATAAAGTTATGAGTGCTAATGAAATGCAAAAGTTTATTGTTAGGGTAATGATTGTCTATTTGGCTAGAGTAAGAGGCACAGGCGATAGGACAACAGTCTGTAGTTTGAAAAAACTAATTAACCTGCGCTGTAGCATATGGTTGAATAATTGTGTTTGGATTGTTATTAAATTATTTGATACTTTGTTTTTGGTCTAAGAGAATGATATTAGCAACCGCCTGGTAGTAGGGTTAAATAGTTTTTGTGGGAAAAGCATGTAAATGAACTCACATAAAAGGTGCTTTTTGCCAGAACACAGCCGTAGGTGTGAAAGCTGTTCAACAAATTATTAGAGTTAATGGCTGAGTGTAGTCTATGAAAGTAACAAATTGTGATTGGATAGCTCGTTCTATTTTGTTAATTGTTTCACGTCCTTCAGGGGTAATGGTTCTAGGGGGATTAGGGTTAGAGTCTCCTTGAAGGAGGTCAAATAATGGCCTGAGATCTTCAGTAGTTAACTTTAAGTAAGGCTGGAGTCAGTTACTGTGTCCTGAAAGTTTTTTGGAAGTCATTTAATGCTGATAATGTGTCCAATTTTAATTCCATTTTTTGGTTGGTGATTTTATTCCCAGTTAAGTGAAACTCTAGACATATGGATGGGTCTGTTTAAAAATGGAAGAGTTAAATTTGATACCATTTTGGAAGTTTTGAATTTATTGGACCTGGGAATCCTAAACTAGTATTTAGATATTTTGGTAAAGTTGGATTGGCCCATGTTAGGGCTAATAGCAAAGGTGGGTTAGGAATGTAAACTCAATAAGTATTAACATTCAGTAATTAAAGTTATATGTTTTATAATATACATTACCCATTTAGTTATTATTTTTGTCCGGGTCAACATGTCCGGGTTTATTTTCTTCGAGGGAATCCAAATTGAGGTTTCATCACCTGTAATGATAAGAGCAAATCCCCTACCCACACCTTTATCATGCCTGGTTTCCATAGATTATTTTAAATATTTTTCTAATAGTTTTTGCTAATTGATATTTTGGTGTATTTATTTTTATAATATTATTTTGCTGATCTTCCCCTTTTTGTTTTATGAGCATAGACTTTAGTGAGGGTTGGGGGGCAGGACCAGACTGCTCCCCACAGGAAAAATACATTTTTTTAAAGGACTTTACCCTTTTCTTGCCCAGAAATGGGGGGTGTTTTTAGAGGGCTGAGGTATTTTTCCATCCAGGAATCCAGCTCCAGGCCGGCTTAGTTGTGCAACATATAAGTAGGAATTTTTAAAGCGATAAGTAGCAAAATTGAAAACAGAATGTTAATAGTGATATGCATTCATAGTAAATTATTAGATTTTATAAAATTAATTTATTGGATTGATTGAAAAGGAATGTAGGGATGAGAATATTTTATAATTGGTTGTGTGTTTATGCTAATTTTAAATTTGTTGCATACAGTTTTTATGATATTTTTCTACAATAGTGGCTCAATTCCAATTTTCTTACATGACCGGGCCCAGTTGGGTCCTCTGGGAACTGGCTAGGGACCAAGAGGAGCTTTCTGGGACCTAGATATCTTTATGAAAGTACATCTCCTTCCGGGAGGATAGCCAGTCCTCCCAACTAGAGTGCACAGTTTAATTGTTTCTTTTCAAAGCCATGCGATAGCAACATGAGCTGCATATAATGGCAACATTAGGTGAATAGAACAGATGCCACAAGTATATTTTTTCTTGTATTTAGCTTTTAAATTTGATTTGTTCTCAACTTAAGTCATGTTTTTTTTGGGATAAATTTAGTTTATACCTATGTAGTTTATACAAACACTGGATAAAGCAGTAAAATATTTTGGCTTAAAGGAATTGAGGTATTTATATGATTTGAATATTATTTAGTGAGAAATAGATTTATTCACAGCAATATTATTTAGATTAATAGATTAAGTCATCTGGTCTGGGGCAAGAAAAGAAACAGTTTTTTGCCAGTATAATGATACCCAGAAGAAAATCAGTGTATTTTATACAGATAAATGTATAAATTAACATGATAAATTAACATAAGCTATTTTGATAAAACATAGATTCTTTGACTTTTACACTGATTATTTAGAAAAAAATTTTTTACATATTTTCATTAAGAATCCAAGAAAACGTTGTTATTTTAGACTCATTAACTCTTTCTTGATTTTGACCATAATTTCCATCTTTATAAGCCTTTAGTAATTATTATATTAGTTCAGGCTTTGTCTTACATTTTTCTCATTTTGTAACACTTATTCACTTTAAGATAAAACTATTTTCTTTATTAATAAAAATACATCATTCATATTTTTATATTTAAATCATTATTTTAAACAAATATTTTACCACATATAATTACCATCAAAATTAAATTTGTTAAAATAATGTTAAATACTTAGAATATTTTAGTTAATGCACTTGTGAAACATTAATATATAGTTTTTAACAAGAATTTTTAATTTTAAAGTTTTGATAATGTATTTTTCTTTTCAAACATGAATAGGAGCTAAACTCATGGCCAGTTTCCAAATTGCTGTTTATTGAGGATTTAAGTTAACAAAAGGAGATGGGGCTGCCGTTCCCATTCTGAGTCATAGGATTTTATCTGCAACATTGGTATAAATTTCAGTGGAATAATTATTTTGATTAAACCAAGGTAACTTAACAGAACACTTTGAGTCAGAACTATAATCTTGAATTGTATACCCCTTGGGGACTAATTTGTTACAATTCCATAAGAACCATTAATGAGTACTGACTCTTGTTCTGCAGTGATCCTATTGAATATTTTCTGACTCAGATGTTTATGAATTTTTATATAAAGGCAGCTCATTAAGAACAAGCTCAAAAATTAATTAAAACTTTTTCTAAAGGTATGGTAAAGAAGCAATCTTTTAAATCTATTATAATCATAGGAAACATTACAGCCGTTATGCTGAAACCAATAATACTTTTTCGTGACATGTTTAAAAAGTTTCTTAAGTAGAGCATCAAAAGCCTCCATACCCGTGGAATGTAACAATATAAATATTCCCGTTGTATTGACAGTGAGTTGCTCATTATAAGACATAAATTTAAAAGCCCTCCCAAATTCTAGGAGGCGTATACACTTTCGGTTCCTCAGTAAAGGTATATTCCTATGCTGTGACATAAAACATAAACCCGAAAGTCCCTCACAAATTCCAGAGATGCCTTATCTCTTGTGGGAACCAGGGACAAACTTCTTTCAAACATTTAAAAAATTTCAACAAATCTTTAACTTTAACCTTTACTCCCCATGTCTTTAAAGCATCTTTTAAACCTTCTACAAAAGTTTTATGCTAATTTCTTGTCCCATAATCGTTGATCACTTACCGAGGCTCTGACGGCAGGGCAGGTTCCCCCGCAGTGTCCTCTTCTGTAGGCACTGACTGCAGGGCAGATTCCCCCGCAGTGTCCTCTTCTGTAGGCACTGACTGCAGGGCAGATTCTCCCGCAGTGTCCTCTTTGCTGCTCCTTTGAGCTTCCTTTTCACCGGCCGGGGTTTCTCAGTCAGCGCTCTTCACTGGACCCCTCGTACTCAGGTCCCTGTTCGGGGCGCCACTTGTCCCAAACCGCGGGGCAGACGAACCTGGACCTGAGGGAGGGAGTGAGAACAGATGGGACAAGAGACACAGAGAATGGAGACAAGACAGGATTCTGATCAAGTCTCAATTTATTGAGGGCCAATCCAGGGTATATATCCAGCGGGACAGGGGAAGTGTCTTTTAGCAGGTGATGGGCATTGCACTGTGGCTAAACCAATCTGCAGAGACTAAGATAGCAAAGGCGGATCAGCCGAGGCTAGTGAGCACATATCTGGGCAGAGCGGAGAGGATGTGAGAAAATAGAAACTTAACTTGAGATAAAAACTTAACTTGAGTTAGTACCTAAGATGGCATTAGACCATAGAGTGGTCAGCAGATGGCATCAGACACCAAGATGGCCGGCACACTGCCGGTGCCATAAGCAGTTTCCCACAGTAAAGGCAGTACTTTCTTCCACCATTTTGTCTTTTGGATTTTATATGTTGTGCCAGTTTGAGAGTATTATGAACCCCAGAAAAGCCATGTTTTGATCCTGATCCACCCTTGTGGGAGCAGCTGTTTCTGTTAAACCTAATCCAATACTGCAGTTTGGAAAATTTTTATTAGATTAATCTCCACAGGGATGTGACACACCCAATTATGGGTGTGACCTTTGATTGGATGGAGATGTGACTCCACCCATTCCAGGTGAGTCTTGATTAGTTTACTGGAATCTTTTTTTTTTTTAATTTTTTTATTAATCAAAAAAAAGAAAAGAAATTAACACAACATTTAGAAATCATTCCATTCTACACATGCACTCAGTAATTCTTAGTATCATCACATAGATGTATGATCATCATTTCTTAGTACATTTGCATCGATTTAGGAAAAGAACTAGCAAAACAGCAGAAAAAGATATAGAATGTTAATATAGAGAAGAGAATTAAAATAATAATACTAATAAAAAGAATATATATATACAAAAAAAGGAAAAAGAGAAAAACAAAAACAAAAGATACAAACAAACAAAAAACTATATTTCAGGTGCAGCTTCATTCAGTGTTCCAACATAGTTACATTACACTTAGGTATTATTGTGCTGTCCATTTTTGAGTTTTTGTATCTAGTCCTGTTGCACAGTCTGTATCCCTTCAGCTCCAATTACCCATTATCTTACCCTGTTTCTAACTCCTGCTGGTCTCTGTTACCAATGATATATCCCAAGCTGATTCTCGAATGTCGGTTCACATCAGTGGGACCATACAGTATTTGTCCTTTAGTTTTTGGCTAGACTTACTCAGCATAATGTTCTCTAGGTCCATCCATGTTATTACATGCTTCATAAGTTTAGTCTGTCTTAAAGCTGTATAATATTCCATCGTAGGTATACGCCACAGTTTGTTTAGCCACTCGTCTGTTGATGGACATTTTGGCTGTTTCCATCTCTTTGCAATTGTAGATAATGCTGCTATAAACACTGGTGTGCAAATGTCCGTCTGTGTCTTTGCCCTTAAGTCCTTTGAGTAGATACCTAGCAGTGGTATTGCTGGGTCATAATCCATTCTGCCATTCTATGTCTTTTGATTGGGAAATTCAGTCCATTAACTTTTAGTGTTATTACTGTTTGGATAATATTTTCCTCTACCATTTTGCCTTTTGTATTATATATATCATATCTGATTTTCCTTCTTTCTACACTCTTCTCCATACCTCTCTCTTCTGTCTTTTCGTATCTGACTCTAGTGCTCCCTTTAGTATTTCTTGCAGAGCTGGTCTCTTGGTCACAAATTCTCTCAGTGACTTTTTGTCTACAAATGTTTTAATTTCTCCTTCATTTTTGAAGGACAATTTTGCTGGATATAGGAGTCTTGGTTGGCAGTTTTTCTCTTTTAGTAATTTAAATATATCATCCCACTGTCTTCTAGCTTCCATGGTTTCTGCTGAGAAATCTACACATAGTCTTATTGGGTTTCCCTTGTATGTGACAGATTGTTTTTCTTTTGCTGCTTTCAAGATCCTCTCTTTCTCTTTGACCTCTGACATTCTAACTAGTAAGTGTCTTGGGGAACACCTATTTGTGTCTAATCTCTTTGGGGTGCGCTGCACTTCTTGGATCTGTAATTTTAGGTCTTTCATAAGAGTTGGGAAATTTTCAGTGATAATTTCTTCCATTAGTTTTTCTCCTCCTTTTCCCTTCTCTTCTCCTTCTGGGACACCCACAACACATATGTTTGTGCGCTTCATATTGTCATTCAGTTCCCTGATCCCCTGCTCAAGTTTTTCCATTCTTTTCCCTATAGTTTCTGTTTCTTTTTGGAATTCAGATGTTCCATCCTCCAGTTCACTAATTGTAGCTTCTGTCTCTTTAGATCTACCATTGTAGGTATCCATTGTTTTTTCCATTTTTTCTTCTTTGTCCTTCACTCCCATAAGTTCTGTGATTTGTTTTTTCAGATTTTCTATTTCTTCTTTTTGTTCAGCCCATGTCTTCTTCATGTCCTCCCTCAATTTATTGATTTGGTTTTTGAAGAGTTTTTCCATTTCTGTTCGTATATTCAGCATTAGTTGTCTCAGCTCCTGTATCTCATTTGAACTATTGGTTTGTTCCTTTGACTGGGCCATATCTTCAATTTTCTGAGCGTCATCCATTATTTTCTGCTGGTGTCTGGGCATTTGATCAGATTTCCCTGGGTGTGGGACCCGGCTGGTTGAAAGGTTTTTCTGTGAAATCTCTGGGCTCTGTTTTTCTTTTCCTGCCCAGTAGGTGGCGCTCGTGGCACTTGTCTGTCTGCGGGTCCCACCAGTAAAAGATGCTGTGGCCCCTTTAACTTGCCAATCCGAATCTCGCAGTCGGCCCGGGAAACTGCGCGTGGAGGGGGGGTCGCCGGCTGCCGGGGCTTGGGGGAGTGCCGGTCCAAATTGCCCAGCTGGCCCGAGAAGCCAATCGTGGTGGGAGGGCCCCGCTATCCAACGTTCCCAGTCAGACCGGGGAGCCACGTGCGTGGAGGGGACCCCAGTCGCCAGCCGGGCTGGGAAAACGCGCGCCCCTCGGGTATCTCACGGCAGCGGATTCTCCCTGCCCGTTCAGCTGTTCCAGAATGGGGTACGCTGTCTTTTTGGCCTCTGTCGTGGCTCCGGGAGCTGTTTTTTATTGTTTCTGTTTCTTTAGTTGCTTTTCTGGAGGAGGAACTAAGACCCGCGCGTCTTACTAAGCCGCCATCTTCTCCGGAAGTACTGGAATCTTTTAAAAGAGGAAATATTTGGAGAGAGTCAGAAATGACAGAACCAACAGAACTCACACAACTAGAGACCTTTGGAGATGGATAAAGAAAACACCCCTTGGGAAGGTTTTGAAGAAGCCTGGAGAGAAAGCTAGCAGAGGCCGTCATATGCCTTTCCAGCTGAAAGAGAAACCTGAATGTCATCAGCCTTGTTGAACCAAGGTATCTTTCCATGCATTCCTTAGTTTGAACATTTGTATAGCCTTGCCTTAATTAAGACATTTTCACAGCCTTAGCACTGTATATTTATAACTTATTAAATTCTCCTTTATAAAAGCCATTCCAGAGATGGGCCAGTGGCTCAGCAGGCAGAATTCTTGCCTGCCATACTAGAGACCCAGGTTCATTTCTTGGTGCCTGACCATGTAAAAAACAAAACAAACAAACAAAAAATCATTCCAGTTCTGGTATATTGCATTCCAGTAACTTGCAAACTAGAGCATATGTCATATCTTTTTATTTTCTTTTTTCACCCTTACTGATATTCATTTCTACAGTCTTCACCAGACCTCCCTCTCCTGTCTTTTCCTACCTGCTTATAGTGCTCCCTTTAGTAGTTCTTGTAAAACAGTTCTCTTAGTCACACACTCTCTGAGTGTTTGTTACTCTGAGAATATTTTAAGCTCTCCCTCTTTCTTTCTTTTTTTGTTTTTTCAAATCTAAGGATTTATTAGGTTATAATTTACAATTTTAAGATCAGGAAAATGCTTTCCAGAAACCTACTACCTCTGGTTCCTAGACCAGATAATTCCCGAAAGCCAGAGGAGCCAGTCTCTCCAGAATATCAACTAGTTCCATTCCCTTATCCCCTATTATCAACAGCCCTTTCCAACATGAAAAAGTTAGAATGGGCATAGCTCAAATACCCTAAAGTGTTGGGAAAAATATCAAAGAAGAAGGTGGAGTTATAACAGAAAAGATAGAAGTATATCTAGGAGTAACAAATAAGTATGACTGCTGAATCATTATATTGATATTTCTTTTAGTCTCCAGTGTCTTGAAGCAGCTAAAAGGAAAAATCTAAACTTGTGGAACTGTAACCCATATCAAACTTTGAATCTGTTCTATAACTAATTGTTGCGGTGTGCTATGAAATTTGTTGCTTTTTGTACATATTATTTTTCACAATAAAAAAATTCCAGAATAAATAAAAAGTGTTACTGGACAAAAAAAAAAGAGGAAGAAGATAATATTTTGGTTTGCTAATGCTGCTGGAATGTAATATACCAGAAATGTGCGGGCTTTTATAAAAGGGACTTATTAAGTTACAAATTTACAGTTCTAGGGCCATAAAAATGTCCAAATTAAAGCATCCAGAGAAAGATACCTTGACTCAAGAAAGGACAATATCTGTCACATGGGAAGGCATGTGGCTGGCATCTGCTGGCCCTTGCTCCTGATTCTGTTGCTTTTAGCTTCTGATTTCAGTGGCTTTCTCTTTAGGCATCTGTGGGTCCTGACTTAGCTACTCTGGTGCAAAACTTTTGGTTTCCTCTCTTAGCTTAGCATCTCATGGAAAGGCAATGGTGACATCTGCTGGGTTCTGGTTCCTATCTATCTTCTGTTCACTCTCTCAGCTCCTGGCATCTCCTGGGGCTTCTGCATTTCCAAACATCTGTATCTAAGCTTTCTCCTATATTTTTTTCCTTGTATCATCTCTTTTAAGAACTCCAGTAAACTAATGAAGACCCACTTTTAATGTGTGGGGTCACATCTTCATCTAATCAAAAGGTCACACCCAATTGTGGATCATATCTCCATGGAAACAACATAATCAAAAGGTTGTTTTTCAAAATAACCTAATCAAAAGATCAAAAGCTCTTTGGAAGTCTTCAATAATTTTGTACCTGTGCTACAAAATTGAATCAGGATTAGAACAGGGTTTTCTGGGGGTACATAACACTTTCAAACCAGCACGGACACTTTCTCTGGGGAAAGGCCACTGTCACATGGGAAGGCATATGGGGTTCTTCTGTCACATGGGAAGGCTGTCACATGGGAAGGCACAAGGCCATTTTCTGGCCCTTCTAGTCTGGGTTCTGGTGTCAAATTGGCTCTCTCTCTCCAAAATGTCTCTGGGCATATTCTCTCTAAGCTTCTCTGAGATCTCTCCAAAATGACTTTGCCTTTTATCCTCTCATAAAGGACTCCAGCAAAAAGATTAAGTCCTCCTACCTTGAATGGACTGGATCACAAATCCATAGAAATAACCTCAGAAAAAAGCCCCACTCACAATAAATATGTACCCACAGAAATGGATTAAAAGAACATGACCTTTTCTGGGGTACATAACAGATTCAAACCAGCACAGAGGAGTTCTCCATTACAAATTTCAGATGGAGCATGGCTCTACTGACAACTTGATTTGGGCCTTCCAACCTCCAGAGCTGTGAGAGGCTGAATAATTTCTGTTGTTTGAAATCACCCAGCTTGTGGCACTTGGTTACAGCAGCCCTAGGAAACTAAGAGAGCCATAATAAAACTTTTTTGGTCTTAGAGCCCCTTTCCACTCTTGAAAATTATTGAAGACCCCCAAAGAGCTTTTTTATGGGGGCTTTATCTATCCATATGGACCATACTCAAAATTAAAACAGAGAACCTCTTCAAACATGGGAATGCACAAGCACACATTCTATCAGCTGCTGGCATGGTGATGTCATTGCATGTCATGTCTGTGAAGCCCCAATGTATGATCGGGAGAGAATGGGAGTGAAAAAGACAATGCCTTAGGATTGTTAGGAAAGTAACTTTGACCTCACAGACCCCCTCAAATGGGCTCAGAGACATGCAGCATTCCTACAGTTTGAGAACCTTCAGTCTATGGCACAACCCCACTTCAAAGGCTCCAGGGATTGTAGGACCTTGTTCTAGTTTGCTAGCTGCCGGAATGCAACACACCAGAGATGGATTGGCTTTTAATAAAAGGGGATTTATTTTGTTAGTTCTTCAGAGGAGAGGCAGCTAACTTTCCACTGAGGTTCTTTCTTACGTGGGAAGACACAGGATGGTCTCTGCTGGCCTTCTCTCCAGGCCCCTGGGTTCCAACAACTTTCCCCGAGGTGACTTCTTTCTGCATCTCCAGAGGCCTGGGCTGAGCTGCAAGTGCTGAGATGAGGAATGCCAAGCTGCTTAGGCTGTGCTACGCTGTGCTCTCTCATTTAAGCACCAGCCAATTAAGTCAAATGTCATTCATTGCAGCAGGCATGCCTCCTAGCTGACTGCAGATGTAATGAGCAACAGATGAGGTTCACATACCATTGGCTCATGTCCACAGCAACAGAACTAGGTGCCTTCACCTGGCCGAGCTGACAACTGAATCTAACTACCACAGGCCTCTTGGAAGAAAACTTTGGCAGCAGCAAATGAACTTCATTTCAAGGTGTGCATGACCTCAAAAATTCTGTTCCTCTGGATATACTCTAGAGAACTCTATACATGTACATCAGAAAGTCATATGAGAATATGCATAGGAATGTTCCTTGCTTTCACAATTTGGAAACCATCTGAGTGTCTATCAATGGGAGAATTGTTGAGTAAATAATGCTCTGTTGATGTGATATAATCCTACACAGCATCTAAAAGTATCAACATAGGTCAGTCCCCAACACAAGATGGGATGAACAAAGCAAGTTGTAGAAGAAAATTACTTTTATTGACCCATCTGATTAACTTTAAAGCATGCAAGACAATGCTACATATTGCTAATGGATACCCATATATAGGTTGTACCTACAGATACAAAATTCAAGATAGTGCTTACCTTTTGGGGCGCTGGAGAGGAAATTAGACAAGGAGGAGCACACCACAGGGTTTAGTTGTGTTTCTGATGTTTTAATTCATAAAGTAATATTAAAATGTATTTCAGTGGAAATAATGTTTTTTTAAAAATATTTTAATTGACAAATCTTCACACACATACATGGTGTACAATCAGTGGCTCACAATGTCATCACAGTGGTGACTATCACCATCACCATAATCATTTTTTAGAACATGTGCATCACCCCAGAAAAAGAAATAAAAAGAAAAAAATAAAAAACTCAAACATCCCATACCCCTTACTTCACCTCCTCATTCACCACTAGTATTTCCATCTACCCAATTTATTTTACTCCTTATCCCCCTATTATTTATTTTTTATCCATTTTTTAACTCATCTTTCCAACCCTGGATAAAAGGAGAATCAGACACAAGGTTTTCACAATCACACAGTCCCATTGTAAAAGTTATGTTTTTATACAATCATTTTCAAGAATCAAGGTTACTGGAACATAGCTCAATGGTTTCAGGTACTTCCCTCCAGCCAGTCCAATACACCATAAACTGAAAAGGGATGACTATATAATGCATAAGAATAACCTCCAGGATAACCTCTTGACTCTGTTTGAAATCTCTCAGCCACTGAAACTTTATTTTGTCTCATTTCTCTTTTCCCCCTTTTGGTTAAGAAGGCTTTCTCAATCCCTTGATGCTGGGTACCAACTCATTCTGGGAGTTCTGTCCTATGTTGCCAGGGAGATGTACACCCCTGGGAGACATGTCCCATGTAGCAGGGAGGGCAGTGAGTTCACTTGCTGATTTGGCTTAGAGAGAGAGGCCATATCTGAGCAACAAAAGAGGTTCTCTGGGTCTCCATTTTTGAAGGACAGATTTGCCAGGTATAGAATAAGGATAACAGGTAGCTCATGGATTTTCTTAGCAGGCCAAGGACCAGACTCTGCTACCACTCAAAGAGACCAACACTTCTGTCACTGCCTGTGCCAGGAATTCAGTCCCTGAGAGTGGTCACCTCCTTACCCTGCATATAGTTAGACAAATATATAGTTAGACAAATATAAATCTCATGTGGATGCATATGACTAGTACAATATAGGTCACACGTTTATACCCTGGCTTTAATGGAAACTGACCGTGCAAGTGCTCTGGTTTCTACATTTAAGCTTTTTTTTTTTCTTTTTTTTTTTTTTGCATGGGCAGGCACCAGGAATCGAACCCGGGTCTCTGGCATGGCAGGCAGGAATTCTGCCACAGAGCCACTGGTGCACTGCCCTGGTTTCTACATTTAAAAAGGTGGTATTCATAATGTAGAAAATTACTGAAGTGAAAGAGACTTTGATGTTGTTGTTCAGTCACTAACAGAATGTCCACGACAAGCAGAAAGGATATCAAGATGAGGAAAAGAGTACCCAGTGTTCCATATTAAGAACTGACAGACATAGGTAGACCATCACCTTAGCAGGACAGCAATCCATGGTACTATGGATCTGGAAGATGAGATGTGCTGAGTTCTTGTGGTTCTCACTAAGCATTCTGAGATGGTTAGATTCTGGTGTCAACTTTGTCAGGTAGTTGATGCCCAGTCGTTTGGTCAGGCAAGCACTGGCCTAACTGTTGCTACAAAGATATTTCATGGCTGGTTGATAAACCAGAAGGCTGGTTTATTAAATCATCAATCAGGTGATTGCAGCTCAATCAAACAATGATTACATCTACAATCAACTAAGGGCTGATTGTATCTACAATCAACTAAGGGTATGTCTCCTGAAAACAAGATAATTTAATCAGTTGGATTTGATCCAATCAATTCAAGACTTTTAAGGAAGAAGAGAGAATTTTTGCTGCTTTTTCAGCCAGCAAACCTCTCCTGTGGAGTTTGCTGAGACTCTTCATTGGAGTTGCCAGCTTCATAGCCTGCCGTACGGATTTTGGACTCTTGCATTCTCACACTTGCATGAGACACATTATAAATCTCATATCTACAGATATCTGTTGTTGGTTCTGTTTTTCTAGAGAACCCTGACTAATACACTGTGCTGGTTTGAAGAGATTTATGTACTATATGCAGAAAAGCTATGTTTTAATCCTGATTCATCATGTGGAGTCAGCTGTTTCTTTTAAATCCTATTCAGCACTGTGTGTTGGGAATTTGATTAGATTATCTCCACAGAGATGTGACTTGCCCAATTGTAGGTATTAACTTTTTTTTTTAAGGTTAAAAACATGAAACGCTTCATAAATTTGCGTGTCATCCTTGCTCAGAGGCCATTGTAATAATCTTCTATATCATTCCAATTTTAGTATATATGCTGCCGAAGCGAGCGCAGGTATTAACTTTTGAACAGAGGTATGTGTGACTCCACCCATTCCAGGTAGGTCTTGAGTAGATTACTGGAGTCCTTTAAAAAAGGAAGCATTTTGGAGAGAACCTCAGAGCCATGAAAAAAGAAATCCATGAGAGAGCCATGAGGAGAGCTTACACAGCCAGAGAACTTTGAAGATGAAGACGGAATACACCCCCAGGAGAGCTTCATGAAACAAGAAGCTGGGAAAGAAACCTAGCAGACTCTGCCATGTTTGCCATATCCCTTTCCTGTTGAAAGAGAAACCCTGAACTTCACTGGCCTTTCTAGAGTAAAGGTAAGCTCTTCTTGTTGTCTTAATTTGGACATCTTTATAGACATACTTTAATTGGGACATTTTCTCAGCCTTAGAACTGTATAAACAAGCAACTTATTAAATTCCCCTTTTTAAAAGCCATTCTGTTTCTGGTATGTTGCATTCTAGCGGCTAGCAAACTAGAACGTATACTTTCTGACTCTCTGTCTCCTTATCAAGAGAGTGGACCACTCCTCAAGAGTCAAGGACAATGCAGGGCCCAAAATTGCACCCTGGTCTTTAAGAAAGTAATAGTTTCCATAAAATTATTTCTTCTGCCCCTGTAAAATAACCAGCTTGAGATTAATGTCTTTGTTTTAAGGCTTTGGTCTCATGATGAAATGCAGTTAATTCCACAAAGGGAAGTAAATATTCTGTGGCTATCTGTCACTTACTCCCCGTCACTTACTTCTTTAGTCACTTATTACTAAATGTGCATAACTTTAAGATCTTACCTGAAAGATCAACTCCTTGATTTTAGTTAGGTATTCTGTTACTTGTAAATGAAAGCATTATAATTGATAGAGTAGCATTCCTAAACCATCAATAACTCAGTTAAAATTGCATCATCTCAAAATAAAGACTCGAGTATATTATGGACACTGTGAAATGCCATCCATATCCCCTTTCAGGAGTGGAGGATTTATTCCCAATCTACTATAAGTGCTGCTGGCTGACAGCCCTCAGCTGTAAACCCTCTTTGGGAACTGCCTTGTCTACAGACATCTCTATAGAGAGCCCAACCAAGGCCACACCCTCTTCTCTGTCCACAACCAATGATTGCTCAACATAAGGACACAGGGGCTGGGCCACCTTCCACCCATGCTGGACAATTCTGAATGATCACCCCAGCTTCTGAGCTAGTCAGGGTTCAGCTGAGGCTTTGTTGTGACTACATCAGAGCTCAACTTTTCTCTCTGCCCAATCTTTCATCTTTCCCCCATCTACAGCTGTGGGTTAACAAGAGCACTCGGGGCATGCTGATACTTATTTTGGCCTACTTCTGGGGAATCCCACCTGAGATAAGTAGTGTATCCATTAGCTACTTATCAATAATCAACATAATAACAGCTTAAATAACAAAAATTTGTTTCTCCCAAGTGAAAAGAAATGTTTGAAGTCCAGTGACAGTATGTTGTATCACAGTGCAGAGACCATGTTCTCTCTATCTTCTCACTCCACGGTGTACAGATTTGACCTCATGGTCCAAAATCCTAGAATTGAGATTCTGGGCTAGGGGTCAGGGGGAAAACTCATGTTCCTGTTGAATTTACTATGTCTTCCACTGTTTTAGTTTTCTTAGCTCTATGACTGTTAGGTCACAGTTGGACCAGCTTAGACTGGATTTATGCTTACTATGAGGTTCACCTCAGTGTCCACTCATTTTGCCTAGGCCAGATTCCTGTTTCCTATACTTGCCTGCCATTTGCTCCTGGCTCCAGCATCTTGCCTACCACCTCAATTGTCCCACCGTCATCACTTGATATCACATTTCAGAGACAACAGTGTGACCTACTATCACCTTAGTGACTATAATTTCTTCTCTTCTGATCCTTCTGTTATGGGCAGAATCACTGATTCCAAGAAAAGACTTTAACCAAGCTGCTGATTCATCAACAATTACTTTTCTTGCAGTAAAATCACCCAGTTGCCAAAGCATTCAGTTTGGCTATTTTACATTATTTGGAATAATGGGTTTTAATTTTTAGAATTTGTTTACTTTTATCTTTCTATTTGCTTTATTTGTGGAAAAGTTGCAAAGCAGATGGCCTTTCTCATTGGTTGGGAAAACATCTGGACTCTATAATGAAGGAAACTATCCACCAGAAGTTGATAGAGATGCTATTGGAAATATACAACAAGTAGCAGCATTGGCACTGAGTCAGGATGGATGCCCATCATAGATGTGCCCTGGCAGCATCTCACGACGGCAATGACCACGTGGCATTCTGTAGTTGCAGGATGTGAGGGTCAAGCATGAAGGATCAAAGCCCAACTCTACCTTTTACTAACTATGAGACCTCACTTTCCTCATCTGTAAAATAAGGATAATCATGTCCTACCTTCAGAGTATTTATCGTGAGCATCAGAGGAGATCATTCATATGAAGCATTTAGTATAATGCCTGACACACTGTGAAAAATACAAGCTACTTTTATTATCTTATTTGACAGCTAATTTTATTATCTTGGACTCTTCTGCAAATTCTGTGTAGACGTTATTGAGCAGAATTTGTCCAATGTCACTTTTGATAAATTCCTTCAAGAGTTCAGTTCCTGATCACCTGACAAACAAAAATGAATTTTAATTGACTTGCCTGTTTCAGAGGGAGCAGAGTAACCTCTATGCGCAAACTGGGGTCCTCTATGTCGGTGCCAGTCCACCAGGTGGCTGCCTAAAGGACTAAACCAGGACACTCACCTCTGGTTCACCTTCGCAGAACTTTCCCTGCAGGCAGAAGCAGGTGGAAGGGCTATACTAAAATCAGATAAAATAGACTTTAAGTTCAAAACTTTCACAAGGGACAAAAAGGATATCACATACCGATAAAAGAGTCAATTCCACAAGAAGATATCACAGTTATAAATATATATGCATGTAATGGCTGAGCTCAAAATTATATGAAGCAAATATTGATGAATTTGAAGGGAGGAGTAATAGCAGGAAACTTCAGTACACCAATTTCACTAATCACTAAAACATAAAGACAGAACATCAGTAAGGAAATAGAAGACCTGAGCAATATTATGAACAAACTATATCTAGCAGACATATATTGACTACTTCACTGAACAGCAGTAGACTATACATTTTTCCTCAGTGCACATGGTTCATTCTTCAGGAGAGACCACATATTAAATCAAAAAACAAATTCAATGAATTCAAAACATTGAAATTATATATCTTCTTTGACCATAATGGAATGAAGCCAGAAATCAATAAGAGAGGGAGACTAAAAAAAGAAAAAACTCACAAATACGTGGAAATTAAATCACACACTCATAAACAACAAAGGATCAAAGAAGAAATCTCAAGGGAAGTTAGGAACTATTCTAAGGCAAATGAAAGTGAAGACACAACACACCAAAACTTACAAGATGCAGCAAAGGCAGTGCTGAGAGGGAAATTTATAGCTCTAAATGCTAACATTAGAAAAGCAGAAAGGTATCAAATCGGAGCCCTAAACTTACATCTGGAGGAAGTAGAAGGAGAACTAAACCCAAAGCAAGCAGAAGGAAGGAAATAACACAAATTACCAGGGGATGGTGGGAGTTGAAAATGGGAAGTTAATGTTTAATTATTATGGAGTTTCTGTTTGGGGTGATGAAAAAGTTTTGGGAATTGATGGTAGTGATGGTGGCACAACATTGTGAATGTAACTAACATTGGATTGTATAATTTAAAGTGGATAAAATGAGACATTTTAGTTTGTTACATGTTACCATAATAAAAAATATTTAAAAACCATAGAGTGAGCCCTAATGTAAGCCATGGACTATAGTTACTAGTACAATTATAATATTGTTTCATCAATTGTAACAAGGTATCACACCAATAAAAAAATACATCTAATGCTTTAAAAATTATTTTAATTGGCCTTGACATCCAGGAAGCTAAATTTAATATTTGTTATGAAGACTATGTTAGCCTTCTTTAGATATAATTGTTGTCTCTCTCTGAGATATTTAAGTTTTCATTTTAATATCATAATAGCTAAAAGCACAGGCTCTGGAATCTAAGTAGTTTGTTGCCCTCCTCTCCAACTCTCTAGGGGGAAAACCTGGGGCAGCTGTTCCACCTTTATAGGTCTCATTTCTCTCATTTGTCAAGTGCAAATAATCAAAGCACCTGCCTTATAGATTCAGTGATATAATTAGAACATTTAAAACAGTACCTGATGTAAAAAGGAATCATTCAGTAAAGATTAGCTATTATAATTTTATTGAAAACGATCTCAATTTCTTTTGTAAAGTAGAGACAATATAAATCATAAACTACGAATAGACAAATAAAAAATTTTTATCATACTATTGTTCTGATTTTTAAGTCTTCATATCCTGTAAAGAAAATGAAGATACAACCATTTATTTATGGTTTTATCTCAAGCATTTGGAATTATTCACACTGCACTCAGATATGTGGAGAACATGTGATTTCTTTATTTGGTGTGTAATTGATCAGGGTCCCTTCATGTGCCCTCACTCACTGGGTATTAGGGGGATAAAACACTAAATGTTGGGACACTCCAATAAACTTAGTCCACTGGAACAAACAAAATAGCCCCTTTAGGTATATGACTTATATGTCCTTAGGGCAACAAAGGTAAGTCAATGTACTCAAATCCTTGCAGTAACTTCTAGATTCATGGTTGTCTCCCCCACTTAGTGGGGAGTCTGGAATGCTTCCTGATCTAGACTGGTTCCATGCCTGTGCATTCTCCTGGCAGCTACTGCTGAAGTCTGCAATAGTGTCTCTCACGGCAGTGTCTCTCAACTTGTTCGGCATGAAGTGGTGCTCCCTGATGGCTCAGCCTTGCCTTGGCTCTCGCCTAAGGCTGAAGAGTACTCTAAGTGCCTGCCTTTCCTCTATCCCCACCCTGACCTGTGATGCCCACATAGGCTGCTGTCCTTTGCCTCAGCAGACCCCAAGGCAGACCCACCTTCTGTGTGTCCTTATGCAGGAACTTCTAGGTTCCATCTCTACCACCTAGAAACCAAGAGCAGCTCAGGAAAGCTAAACTCAGATCTGCCCTCTGTGCAATCAGGCTTGTGTCACAGAGATGTCTTTGTTGTGGCTGCCCCCAGGCTGGTAAGGGAGTTCCCTCTGGACCCCCAAATGTGGACCAAGGCAAAGCCCTCTGCCACAGATATTCCCATTCTGGCCAAAGCCCAGAAATGGGAGACTAGGTCCCCTTCTTAGGAATCTGTTTTAGAAGCCCACAATCCTCTGGGACCAGAAGCTGAAACTTCAGTCTTTCCATTTCCTCTAAGACATATCCTCCTTCTTCCAATCCCAACCTCATCACTGAGGCTTGATGATGGACAGGGTATGGGAGAAAAAAGTCAGCTTAACAAAGAGAGAACTTAAATTGTAGGTAATCCAAAATGTTACCCCCACCACATACGGATTGACTGAATTTCAATTACGTTATGGGTATTTTTTATTTAATAAAAATGCTGTGCACTCCCATTAATAAATTGTTTATTTTATTCAAGAGGATAGTATTCTTGTATTGACAGAGATTAAGTTGTAATTCTTAGTTCTTGTAAAGCTAAAAATGGAAATGTCTCCCTCATATCCTGCAAGAAGTAAAAACCAAGGGGTTTTCTGAATGCTAAAAAAGATTACATAAGAGGTATTTTTTCTCTTGGTTAGAGAAGAAATGGAGGCATTAATGAATAAAAGACATTTTCAGTTAAACTTTTCAAAAACATTAAATCCAACAGATAAACATTTATAACAACCTGGAATGGTCCTCTTTGTCACTGCAGATAAAACAAATCTCTCAAAACAAAGCTATTCAAGTGGCCCATACATAATAAAAATAAACTATAACTCTTCTTTTTAAAGCCATGAAGAATTTCTAAACCAAACAGAAAAAACTTACTTTCTTTTAGCTCTGTAGGCTTAAAACTCCTAAAGAGAGTCTATTATCTTGCCTAACATTTAATTCTTTGCTGATCCTCTCATCTATTCTCTTACCCCAAACCCACCCCCATCCCCAAACAAAAGGCCGGGAGAGTTACAGTTTCATAAAAGCCAGTTTTTAGAGCAGATAGAAAAATGTTGCACAATCTTTGTCTCCACTAAAGAAGCCCTGTCTAACAGGGGTTGAGTAATGTAGACGCAATACTATGCCATACCCTCTAGTTTATTCATTTCCTGTGCCTTCCAACCTCTTCTCCATCCCTGCCATTAACTCTGTGTGGCTTGGTCTTTTTCTCACATTATGATCACGAGAAATTCGCTTCGGCAGCTCTTAAATATTGGTTTATATTTTTACTTATGAAAAATTTCAAACATATGCAAAAATATAGACATTGTATAAGGAATCCCCATTTATCCAGTGTTAGCAATTATCGCATGGTCATCTTATTTAGTTTATACAACCAAATAACTACCTTCTCCCCCAGATTCTTTTGTAGCAAACTGTTTCATCTATAAGTACATGTTGCTTCCGCTAGTATAATTAGCTGTTTTATTCTTCTTCCTTGTTTTTTTTTTTTTTTTGTGTGTGTGTGTGTGTGTGTGTGCATGCAGTTTCCATCATCCTATTATCACTTCCTATTCAGGAGCTGTGTCTTCTATTTTGGAACTTGCCACATGGATCTAATCATGATGGCATATGACTGGAATTCAGTACCCAAGTATGCTGTTCTCATACAAAAACTCAGAACGGAGCTAATTGGAAACATAAAACCCTGACAAGTGGGAAAGAAAAATGATACCACAGCAAGCCATCACTTTATGTATTGAAGAAAATCCACATTAGGGAATTTGTAAGCTAAGAGGTCCTCAAAACCTTGCAATTTTGTGTTATATACAACTTTAAAATAGTAAAACCCATTACCAATTACATTCTATAGAATGTTACATAGACTGTAACGTTAGTGGACTTGCATTTTGACTGCTAAGAATTTGTAACTTTCACTCAAGACTACTACTGTCTAACTTTCTGTGGCCACGTCACAACTTTGTTTCTCACGTTCTCTGAGATAATGTGGTTTTCAGTGAGCCTGCCTTACTCTCTTACTCTTAAAGCAATATCACCACCCAGTGGTAAGATTTTAAATGTTTCCCCAGACTCATACAGAATCTCTGCAATGTAGAACTTTAATTTTACTGAATTCTTAATGTGCCAAGTAACCTTTTTTAGCAGTCAGGTGAAGCTTTGGACCCCTCCTCAGATCATTTTAAAATGCATAGCATACAATGCATAGAATTACAAAGAAAATCAATTCTATTAAAATACTATTCTACCCAGAGGTCCATGGACTCCAGTTAGGAAGGCCTGACAGGAGACTGAAACGTGCAATTATAGCTCCTTCAGAAGCAATTCCTCTTTATTTTTCTTGTAATTAAGGATACTTATTTGAGTTGTGTTTGCAGATAGGCCCCCAGGAATTACATGGTCGTGGCCCAATCGCTATGAGTATTTTTATGTTCAGAAGAAGGAAGAGGGTATTGGAGACAGAAGGGGAGTTTCTATGCAGTAAAACAGACTGTACTGTGAAAAAATGTTGAATTTGATAGCCAGGTCCTTTAAATACTTGAAATTTATATACCTGTGCCAAGAAGAAAGGTTATTTTTCAGTTTATTACTACAAGGGTGGTCTTGGGACATAAAAGTTTATTCTGTGTGCTCTTACAAGGCTTACAATCTGGGGCAAACTGGACGATTAATGCTGTGACACAAGCTCTGCTGAGCTGGTTTGGCTGCAGAGGGGGAGTCAAGTCGCATTATGTACCATTAAAGGACGCTGTGAGCACTCTATTGCCAGTCGTGATGGGGGAAGGTTATTGAACGGCAGCTCAGCGGTATGAGGACTCAAGGTAGAAGCTGGGCTGCAAATTTCAGGATATAAGTAAACAGCAATAGTTAAAGCTTACCAAATATTTCAGGCTCTCCTATCTCCTGAGCACAAATAGGATTGCACTTCCGCACCTCCTGGTAGCGGATCCGGCCTTATGACTGGCTCTGGCCAAAGAACTGTCAACAGAAACATATGTCTCTTCTGAAACAAGCATTTGTCAGTGTGAGACCTTCCAGATTTCTTTTTCATTTTAACATAGAAACTGGCAGTATTCACAGTGGTAGCTATTCTGTCAGTGTCCCTGAGAAACCACAATAAGCAGAATCACCCTGCTGGCACATGGTGGACATGTGATTAACAAAAAAATTTCATTTTAAACCACAGATATTTGGAGATTATTTAGTGCAGCACAATCTATCTTAACTATCACAGCCGGTTACTCAACTAATTATTTTAAGTATTTTCAGTTTTAATCCTTTCGACAGTTACTAGGTGGGCACTAGTCCTTTTTTTTTTTTTACTAGTCCTATATTTTATCTTTCAGATAAGGAAGTTGAAGCTTAGAGATTATAAGAATTTACCCAAGGTCACGATGCAACATTAGTGTTTGACGGTCTATCCTATCCCCTTCATTACTATGTTATAACTCCTCCCAAGACCTGTTAGAAGTTGCATGACATGGTCCTAGTAGAGGAAGGAGAACTGCATGGGACCAGGAGGGCAAGAAGGAAGATTGCTAAATGCTCTGGATCCTGAGTTATCCTGAACTTTTAATGAGTAAGAGTTCTACTGCCCTCTCCCCATTCATTAGAACTGGATCCCTCTTCTCATTTCCTATAATCCCTCACCTGGTTCTGCAAGTCTCCTACCTGGACTCTCAGCCTCCAGCCTCTGCCTTCTCCCAGTCATCTCACTTCCCACACTGCTTCCCAAATCATCTTTTCCGGTTAGTGATTCTTATTTCTAGCTTACTATCAGAACCACCTGTGGAACTTTTGGACATATAATGCATAATTCAGTAGGGGGCTGGGCAAGTGTATTTTTCATTTGGGCTACCAAGGACCTTAATATGAAAGACTATACAATATGATTTTCATGGTCCAAATTATCTGGTTTTAATCTACCATTCTGTACTTATCTCCCACACAGCCCACAACCCCTACCCCATACTTCAGTTACAGTAATTATTTTCCCTTGAATAAAACATTAAGGATATTTTTCTGCCTCTAGTTCTCTGCTCCAATTGTTCTCTTTACCTAGAATTTCTTCCTCCTTCCCACTGGTACAATTTCTACCATACTTCAAGTGCTGTCTCCTTCATTTTGTCTCCCCACTCTGGCCCAATTTAGAATACTTGATTATTTGGCTTCCCAGTAATGGTTTGCACCTCTACCATGCCTCCAATTATTCTGCCTTTATTATATATACATATATATACACAGTCTCCCCTACTAGCCTATGAACTCCTGAAGGGAATGGCCCAGTGTTTTGTTTTATTTTTCTTGCTAAGAGTTATTTTATCTTCGAATTCCCACAAAGCACCTCTCACAATTCCTGATATTTAGCAAGTGCTCAATGTACTTTAAAATACAATTTAATTTGATGAATGAAATATTTACTCATGCATTCCACAATGATTTATTGAGTGCTTACTATGAGCCAGGCACTGGAGATACAGACAACTATCTCTACCCTTAGGAAGCTTACTTTCTAGTCAGGGGGAGATAAGTAATGTGAGTAGTATGTTAGATGAGGACAGGTGCTAAAGAGATAAAGCAGAAATTGTAAGTGTTGATGTGGGGAAATTGTTTTGCAATTGCACATGGAAGCCCAGTGAAAGTATCAACTGAAAAGGCAGAAGGGTGTTTCCAGTAGAGGAATACCATTTATGTTTTCTAAGTCCTTGCTGTCCAAAGATGGGATACTGCATCAGCATCACCTGGGAGCTTGATAGGAATGCAGAGTCTCAGACTCTACTCCAGACCTACTGAATCAGAATTTGCATTCTAATATGATCCTCAGGTGATTTATCTGCAAAGTAAAGTTCGAGAAGTTATTCTCTAAATGGATTATACTCCTTGGGACTTAAAGAGACTTACAAGGGGTTGCTTTGCAAAACAACGTAGGTACATGTCAGAACCCAGATCAGCTCTTTTGGGAAGCAGCAATTCTTAGGTCAGTTTTTTGGAGGTTTGGAGCCAAATGCTAATATCATACAGGTACAAGCTCATGATGGAATCACTGCATTTCATAAGAAATTTTCCTCTACTTTCTAGGCAAGGGTATAGATGTGCGTGTGCATGCCTGGGTGCTGTTATGTGTATTGATGTGTGATTGGGGAGGAAACAGACATTTTTATTTTCCATAGCCCCTCTTATGTTAGGCATGGTGCTACTGTAGCAGAAATAAACCTTAGATCATGAATAAACATAAACTAGAAAGTTCATATTTGCCTTAAATCAAATTAAATTAGGTTCTACTCCAAAATTAAACATATTATTTTTATAATCAGGAGGAAAATTATTTTTAAAGGTCCTGTGTGCCCCCATACTGCTCAGTCATTACTGAGCCTCTCTCCCCGTATCAGACACCATGATGAACACTACCTCACATTCTCTCAGCTCAGCTCCAATTCCAGTTGTGGCTGTGCAAACAGATCCCCACAGGCTTCTACCTTCTTTGCACTGACAGTACCTCACTTCAAGTGCCTGCCTTGCTTCTCTCACTTACTCCCTTCCCCAGGGCTTCTCTGGTTCTTTGCTGTGGATGCCTGAAGGAGCCTGTTCAGCACTCACATATATACAAATTAGAGAGGCTAATGCTCCAACCAATGGGAATGGGAGCAGACTGACCAGTGTTTCTCCTTCTTCTTCATCACATCAGCAGACAATTTTGACATAAGCCCACAGTAGTGACCACCTTGATCATGCAACCTTGTAAAGACTTCTTCCCATACTCCTGAACCATGGGTTTACTTCTCAAATAAACTTCTTGCATTAAGCCCTTGTGTTCTAGTTTGGTAGCTGCTAGAATGCAATATAACAGAAATAGAATGGCTTCTTATAAAGAGGAATTTAATAAGTTGCAAGTTTACAGTTCTAAGGCAATGAAAACCCCGAATTTAAGCAAGTTGATAAAAATGTCCAAATTAAGGCACCGTCAAGAGGTTACGTTCACTCAAGAAAAGCCGATGAAGTTCAGGGTTTCTCTCTCAATTGGAAAGGTACATGGTGAACATGGCGATGTCTGCTAGCTTCCTCTCCAGGCCTCGTTTCATGAAGCAACCCCAGGGGCATTCTCCTTCATCTCCAATGGACTCTGTAAGAGTTCTCGTGTCTCTGCTGCTCTCATCATTCTGAAGCTTTCTCCAAAATGCTTCCTCTTTTAAAGGATTCCAGTAAACTAATCAAGACCCACCTGGAATGGGTGGAGTCACATCTCCCTCTACTCAAAGGTTAATACCCACAATTGGGTGTGTCACATCTCCGTGGAGATAACCTAATCAAGTTCCCAACCTACAATGCTGAATAGGGATTAAAAGAAACTGCGCCTCTGCCAGACGGATCATGATTAAAACATGGCTTTTCTAGGGCACATAAATCCTTTCAAATTGGCACACCTTGTCACAAGCTGTGATTTCAAGGGAATTCAGGCAAAGACACGTTTCCATCCATCGAGTTATACAAAGGGTCTCATGATAAGACAAAGGGTCTTATCAAGAGAAAATAAAAAGAGTCCTCTTCAGGATTTGGGCCACTACTGAGAGGTTCATTATCCAAGCCTAAATTGTCTCTTGATAGTTCCTTGGAACATGTGTAGTACTGTAGCATCTCCTTCTGGGCACAGTAATATTTACCAGGGCTGGAAGTTTCAGTCCTGTTGTCCAGTGTCCACCTTTACACCAACGACACCTGTGGAGATCAATCCAGTGGAGGAACAGTCGTTACCGATCCTCATAGAACACCCTTTATCCCTTCCATAAACTTGGGGAAAGATCCACTTACTTTCTGACCCTCCTTCTTTTCCTATAAGAGGACTCACCTTTCCCCACCTCTCCCCCCGCCCCAATACTTAACACAATCTCCTTAATGAGTTTAAGTTTTCACAAAACATAGGAAAACTTTGTTTTCAAACAACTGCTTTACACTTTACAAATAACCCCCAAGGAAAGTGTACATAAAGGGCCTGGCTACTTTCTTGAAAAATGAGAATGGAGAGGAAAAGGGGAACAAAAAAACTATATAAAATAATATAGAAAAAAATACCTTTCTATATTTATATTTTATCTTGTTTACTTATCACAATGACCCACAAAGAAAGTATTATTATTCCCATGAAATATGAGTAAACTTTGGTTCAGGGAAATTTAGTAATTTGCCCAAAGTCTCACAGCTCTTAAATGATGAAGTTCAAAGTTAAACCTAGTCCTGTCTACCTCCAAAGCCCATCCCACTATCAGTGCTGAGTAAGCAGTATAGTTTGATTTTGGTTTCCTGGCCTTAAGTCCCCAATTTCTGTTTCCTTTGTTGAGAAATCTTATTCAAAGTCCTTCTATTTGTCATTGGCATATACAATTAATTTTCACAAGAAGATTGCCTTGAACAAAAATATTTCAAAATTTAACTGCTGTTGCTCTAGACTTATCTTGACATATAAATATAAGGAGGAAAGTAACTCACATTGTAAGCCAGCCATAGTCTTTCCACAATTGCCACTTATCACATGTGTCAAAATAGAGCCTGTGGACCTTTCCCAGCAGCTGAACGGGATTCTTCATAGGTCTAATTTCCAGCAGCTGGGAAAATGTAATTTCATAAGCCTCTCAGATTTTCTCTGAATGGCTTCTAGTGGACAGATGCAAGCCCTATGGCTAGTTAGAGTCTCCCACCACAGCATCAGTTGGAACCAGATACCACTAACACTCCAGTGCTGGCTCTGTTGGAAGCCGCGTGGCTTAGGGAACAGCTGTAAGCTGTGCTGAGTCCATTCCGCCAACCTCAGTAAAACTCCTCTCCTAGATGTAACCACTGTAACAGATTGGTATGTATTTTACAGATTTTCCTACATGTGTGTTTACACACATATATGGATGTTTTTGCTTTTCAAAACTGGAATTGAACCAATGATACTGAACCCTGTTTTTAATATTTTATAGTATGAATTGGTAGGTTGTTCTCACTGTGGATTCCTGGCTTTCTACTCTCAACTGGAGAAAAGCTTGCAATTCTCATGTTTACCTTTGCTCAACTTCCTTATACATCACTCCCCACCTGCCCACCCAAAGCTACTCCAAAACTATGTTTCCACAAACTTTACTTTCCCACTTATAGTCAATGGCATCACCAAGAAAATAGAAGCCATCAGTGAGAAAAACTCCTTCACTTACCGCCTACCTACCACCTCAACTGCAAGCTTACCTCATATGCTTTCTCTTCTAGGCTCTCCCTCCTTTTCAGTAGAGATGTCCATTCTCTTCTTTAGGACATCCACCTGTGGTCTGGATCCCACTTGCAAATCAGGGACAGTTTTTTTATGTTGCGATGAGTTTGTATGTCTGTGTTGGTAGATCACGTGCTTAGCCATTTAAAAAGTAGACTATAGGGTAGGCAATGGTAGCCCAGTGACAGAGTTCTCGCCTGCCATGCAGGAGACCCGGGTTTGATTCCTGGTGCCTGCCCATGTTAAAAAAAAAAAAAAAAGGTAGGTTATAAATCTTTCTTTTTATTTTTCAATATAAAATTTCAAACAATTTCACTCTTACTGTGCAGTCACACTCTATAAAATATCCTAAAGAGTTTTCAATGGTACTGATCTTTCATATTTGTATCAATTCTTAAGGTATTTTAGAGGGTAAATTCTTAAGGCTTTGTGTCATGTATTTCTGTATGTTTCATTCTGATGCTTTCTGATACTTATTTTACTAGACCTCGTTTCGTTTCTTATATTTATTTAAACATGTATTACTTCTGATGTTCTGCATCTCACCAGAGATGAACTTATTTCACCTCCCAGTTGGCATAGATAAATTTATACTATGTATAGTAAGATACAAGATGTACCAGTCCTCCATTTATGACCCATAACATGTCTTTTGTTGCTTTGTCAGAAGTCAAGCAGATCTTTTAAAGCATCGTTACATGAAAGCCATTCATGTGTGGATATGTCAATAAAAACTATCCAGAGTAACCCTCAAGGTGATTGTTGAGCACTGATTGGATAGATTGAGTTGTCCATGACTCAATTCTGGCTTTTGCCTCTCATTTACTTTTGTTGCACCCAATTCTTGACTTAGGCTGTATAGGTGAACTTCACATTAATTTAATATTTTAATTATTTTATTATTAGGAATAACAAAACATTGAAGACAAACAAAAACTCAAAATATGCATCTCTGGTTCCCATCCATACATGCCTCCCAGGTAACATAGGAAAACTGTCCGCCAGTGGAACCCAGCTAATAGCAAGATGTAGAACTCAGACTTTCACCTCACCCAAACTCTTCATGTCAGGCCCAGAGGTTGTGCTGCTTTTGATTTGTCACATGCTAACTTCTTTTTTGTTTGTTTTGATGAACAAAGACATGTTTATCAGTTTAACAGAAAGAGCTGACAGCATGCACATAACACTGATCAAAAGGCTCTTAAGATACAAAGAAAATGCAGCTATAAATCTGAGAATGCATCTTTTTAATGTCTGTTTTTAAAAATATTTTTATTGAGAAATCTTCACATACATACAGTCCATTCACAGTATATAATCGGTGGCCCACAATATCATCACATAGTTGTGTATGCAACACCATGATCATTTTTAGAACATTCACATCACTCCAAAAAAAGAAAAAGAAAATACTCATACATCCCATATGTCTTACCCCTTCCTCTCACTGACCACTAGTATTTCAATCTACCCAAATTTTTTTTAACCAATTATATATTTGGCATTTTACTTTTTATTTTTCCAAATAACTTCCATGTAAATGTGTCATCAAATTCTATAAAATCCTGAAGGGATTTTCATTGATATTGCTTTACCTTGTACATTACTATGGTAAATATTGTTATCTTATGATATTAGTCTTCAACATTAGAAGCAAGTTATGGCTCTTCATTTATTCATTTATTATCCTACTAAAATTTTATAATTAAAAAATTTTTTTTTGTTTAAAGTTAAGTTATCCAATTATGTATTTTGCTGTAACTCATAAAATTATTTTATTGTATTCCCTAGATCTGGATCATTTTATTCTCTGTATTTTTTTTTCTTTTTCTTTTTACATGGGCAGACACCAAGAATCGAACCCGGGTCCTCTGGCATGGTAGGTAAGCATTCTTGCCTGCTGAGCCACTGTGGCCCGCCCTATTCTCTGTATTTTTATCAAATTAAATCTTTATCATACCTTTTCACAATGCAAATACTTCACATGCAAAAAAGATGATAGTGGTTTTCAATTCCTATAATTAGACTTTTTGCTTCTCTGCTTTATTCAAGTAGTTTTTGACAACACGTCGAGTATAATCTTTCCCTGGAGTGGTGATAGTGTGTCTTTTGTTGGTTACTTCCATAACTCTAATAGTGATTGACTTCTAAAACTGCAACAAAATGTAAAGAAACTGTTATCTAGGGAAGAGGAGACATTTGTACCCATGTAAATGGGGGAATTCCTAGGTCCACACATGCATGCTCAAGAAAAGACACATGTTTAGAAAGAATTAGGGAGGCCTCTATGCTTTGGCCTGGAACCATTCTCTTAACCCATTGTTTGCACAAGCTTTGAAGGAGCACATTTGCACAGGTTGATCTGGAAAGACTGAGAAAAGTGTTTTATTTTTTCCTTCATTATTATTATTTTGTTAGCTATTCAAGGGAAGCTCTGTCATGCCACTAGCTGGATAAAGCTTAAGGAATAGATGGTTCAGAGTTGAAATTTCAGCAATGGTATATTAAAATATCAAAATAGCCAGGTTTTAGCAAGAACTTACAAAATGTAAAGGAACAGGAAGTAATGGCCCAGGCAAAGGGGAAAACTGAAGTATTAGAAACCATCAATGAGGAGGACCAGACCTGGGACATACCAGATAAAGACTTTTTTAAAAAAAAGGTCCTAAATATGCTCTTAAGAGTTAAAGGAAAACATGCACAAATAACTAAAGGAAACCAGGAAAATGACAGACGAACATAAAAAGAATATAGATATACAGATGGAAATTATGAAATAGAACCAAACAGAGTTGAAGGCCATAGTAATAGAAATTTAAAATTCTCTAGATGGGTTCAACAGCAGATGGAGCTAGGAAAACAAAAACTCAGTGAACTTGAAATCATCCAGTCTGAGGAGCAGAAAGAGGAAAGAATGAAGAAAAGAGAACAAAGCCTGAAAAACCCGTGGGACACTATCAAGTGTATCAATACTATGTGATGTGAGAATCCTAGAAAGAGAAGAAAGAAAAAAAGGAGCAGGGAGACTAATCAAAGATATAATGGCTGAAAACTTTCAAAACTTATGAAAGACATGAATATACACATCCAAGATGATGAGTGAACTCCAAGTAGGATAAACCCAAATAGATCTACACTGTACCATGTTATAGTCAAACTGTCAAACACCAAAGAAAAGAGAAATCTGAAAGCCACAAGAGAGAAAAACATGCTATGTGCAGGGAAGCCTCAACAAAGATTAAATACTGATTTCTCAACAGAAATCATGGAGTCCAGATGGCAGCGGAATGATGTATTTAAAGTGCTGAAAGCAAAAAACTGGAACTAAGAATTCTGTATCTGGCAAAACCATCTTTCAAAAATGAGAAAGAGACTGAGACATTCCCAGATAAACCAAAGGTGAGGGAGTTTGTCACCACTAGACTGGCCCTATAAGAGATGCTCAAGAGAGTTCTGCAGGTTAAAAGGAAGACACTAGGTAAAAAGATCAAAGCCACATGAAGAAATAAGGTTCTCCAGTAAGGTTAACAGCATGGATAAATATAAATACTAGTATTATTGTAATTTTGATGTGTAACTTCCCACAGGATCTAAAAGGCAAATGCATAAAGTGTAATAATAAATCAATGTTTTAGGACTCAATGTATAACATGCAATTTGCAACAAGAACTACATAAAGTGGGGGGGAGGGGTATAGGAACAGTATAAACAGATTTTATCAAACGAAATTGTTATAGATTTAGGATGTTAAATTTAAGCCCTGTGGTAACTACAAAGAAAATATCAGAGAATATGCAAGCTTACAGAGACAGAAAGTAGAGTACAGGTTGCCAGGGGTGGGGTCAGGGAGAATGGGGAGTTAATGTAAATAATGGGTATAGGGTTTCTGTTTGGGGAGATAAGTAATAGAACTTTTAGTAATAGAAGGTGGTGAGGGTTCTACAACAGTATAAAGACAAGTAATCCCACTGCTTGGGAGTGGTTGAAATAGAAAAGTTTATGCTGTATATATGTTACCACAATTTTTTTTTAAAGAGCAATTAAACAGACAATGACAATTAAATGCAATATGTGATCTCAGACAGGATCTAACAATGGAGAGGAAAAGGCTGAAAAAATATTTGGGGGACATATAAACAACTGGAACATAGATTGTAAGCTATCAAATGTTAAATTTCTTGAACTTGATAATGCTACTTAAGATAGTTAATAAAGTGAATAACTTTATTATTTTTTTTGTTCTCAGGAAATGTACTGTGGGAGTACTGAGTGTTCAGGGAACTGATATATTTAGCCTATACTCAAGTGTTCAGAAAATGGATTGATAAATAGATAGACATACAGATGATATACTGATGGATAGAAAGAATAATAGAGCAAATGTGGCAAAACATTAAAATTGGTGTATCTAGGGGAATAGGGGCTCTATTTGGAAGTTTTCCGCATGGAGTTCTCTCTAAAGTTGCTTACAATAGTTATATGAATATGTCAGATTTCATAAATCTTAACTTCAAACACTGACACACAATAATAAAGTAGACCTATAACAATATAATGACTGCAAATTAGATCAGAACACTTACTGTAATACCAGTTCTACACTAAGAAGAGTTCAAATTCAATGGACAAATAATTCATTCTTCATTATTATTCATTCCTGGAAATAGAATTTCCTCAACTCATCTAGAAAGTCAGGGTTATTTCACAAATTCACATGGACTTTAAGTAGCTTAAAATTATGTTAAATTTATTGTAGCCTAGAGAGTACTTGCTATGAATTAGAGTTCAGTGGGCTTTAGTATCTCATTTAATAATTATTCTCCACAAGAAAACTAGAAAAAAGGACCCTGGTTAATTGGTTCATGGATATTTCCTTTTACTTTACAGACAAAATTAGATTTGTTAAAAGAGATGAGATAGCAACCAAGAGATGTTATTAAAATGAATGAATGAATAAATAAAAAAAGAGTATCTTCAATAGCTGTTTTCCTAAATTAACATTTTCAACTCTGTGGGGTGGGGCGGCAGTGTGATATGTTACATATCTTCCTTTTTTTTTTTTCTTTTCCTTGCATGGGCAGGCACCAGGAATCGAACCTGGGTCTCTGGCATGGCAGGTGAGAACTCTGCCTCTGAGCCACCACCACACTGCCCTTCATACACTTTTCTTTTTTCACCTTTCATATACTTTAATTCTGTACCAATCCTCTTTCCTTTTTGGATGAGAAATGGGGACATTTGTTTTCAAAATATCCCATGTTCTGGATTTAGCTGATTGCTTCCTCAAGTATTCATTAAGCCTATTTCTCTATAGTCTTATTTCCTATAAACTAATGATAAAATGTAGAGACCTTATGAGACTTGGATTTGATTTTTTAGGCAGTAATATTTCATGGGAATTTATTGACTAGCTGATTGTAAAATTTATGTGAAAGTGCAAAAGACTTAGAATTGCCAAAATTATATTTTCAAAAAAAAAAAAAAAGAACAATATTGGGAGGCTTAACTATCTGGTGTCAAGATTTACTATAAAACCACAGTAGTTGAGACAGTGCCAGTGTTAGAGCACAGAGAGACATAAAGATATACTTGTATCCAGAATATATAAAGAACTCTTAAAATACAGAAAGAGGAATTCTGTGCCTCTATTTGCACCTGAGCAGGTCTCTTCGCGCCTGTGAAGATGGCAAAGCAGGTGTCCAAGTTGGTGCTATTTGTTATGCCTGGATAACATTTGTCAATCACCCACCAACTTTTAACTGATCAAAATATTTCAGACAATTGGAGGATAGATAGTGCTACAACATCCCCATTTGAGATGGGAAACTGTCCTGATTATCAAGGGCAAAATGGCATGAAGAAGCATGATATTCCTTTAAATCACACTGCTCAGCAGGTTACCAAAGAAGACTTTGCCATCCGACTATATATTATGTATGGATAAAAGCAATGTGGGAGATTTGAACATCAAAGGTAATCAAGTTAAAAACTGCAAAGCTATTCACAATGTGACTGTGTGATTGTGAAAACCTTGTGTCTGATGCTCCTTTTATCTACCTTGTCAACAAACGAGTAGAACATATGGAATAAAAATAAATAATAGGGGGAACATATGCTAAAATAAATTTAGTTTGAAATGCTAGTGAACAATGAAAGCGAGGGGTAAGGAGTGTGGTAGGTATAATCTTTTTTTTTCTTTTCTGTGTTCATTTTATTTCTTTTTCTATTGTCTTTTTATATCTTTTTCTGAAATAGTGCAAATGTTCTAGGAAATGATGAATATGCAACTAAGTGATGATATTGTGAATTACTGATTATATATGTTGATGTTTCATTTGGTTTGTTAATTTTTTAAATTAATATATAAATTTTTTTAAAAACTGCAAAGCTAAAATTGAACTATTTGGGAGCTATGAGTCACTAAGCAACTTATTGAAGATCCCTATTACGGGAATGTCTCCAACTTTGAGATTGTGTACCAGCAGTATGTTAGGTGCTGCAAAGCATTTTTGGAGAATACACAGTAAAGCAGTATCCATTCATTGTTGGAGGCCCACAATGATTAACATCTTGATAGTGATGTTATAGGTTTTTCCATCAATTGGTGTGTTAAAGTGTAATGGTTCATAGGTCGAGGCTACAACTGTTTTTTTCAATTGACTTACTGTTTTTTATCTTAAAAAATAACTGCAGATGGAAACCAGTGTTGTGTTTTGCAGAAAATTAATAAAAAGCTTTGATTCAGACAATTTATGGGATACATTAAATGTTCTTAAACTAAACATCCTACCTTGCCCCAATTACAAAAATGGTGGAGCAAACAAACTAGTAGAACACATATTTCATGTGCACTTTGTAATACAATAATTTCTTTCCAATGTTTAACCTTAAGGTCCTAACTGAATAATGACTAGCATTCTAACATGCTTAATTCTGATCTTAATAAATAATGAAATAAAACATCACTTTAGGCCCAAATCCTTATCAGAGCCCACTGAGACTTTTAAATAATCTATCTCCTCAGTAAGTTGATATGGATGACTTGATGGACAAATGTCCTCTGTTCGCCTACACTACCTCTTACCTTTTTACCCCAGGGCCTTTTATTCAATTCCATAACCCTAGTCATAGGAGTTGACAATCTTGACTGGAAATTCACACACACCCACAGTGAACATTTGTATTTTAACAGGATAGGAAAGAGAGAATGACTTAGGTTATTAATATGTAGCATCTTTGATTATTCTTAATTGTTGCTTATCTAGTTTACTTCATAAGGAAGTCAGTTTATTTGCTCTCATTTGGACCACTCTGCCTCCTAAAATTTAATTATATCCAGAAAGGACTCTGTGTGCTGTTTTATCTTATGTGCACTTTGACAAATGCATCTGCTTCTATTATGCACATACAACTCAAATGCCAAATATATATTGGCTTAGTTGGGAAAATTAATTTAAAAAGCTGGAAAAAGATAATTCTACTATGTTGAAGTTCTTAAATGATACGTTGTGTTCTTTTATCAGTATTTTATTTATAGGAGAATGTGGTGGTTTGAAGCTATATGTTCCCCAGAAAGGTATGTTCTTAAATTTATTCCATTCCTGTGGGTGTGGACTCATTGTAAGTAGGACCTAATATCAAGGCTACTTTTGTAAGTGGGTCCCAACTCATTCATGATGGGTCTTTTTCTAATGCAATTTTATTGATAAATATTCACATGCCAAATAAACATCCAAAGTATACAGTCAATAGCTCACAGTATCATCACAAAGTTGTGTTTTCACTGCCACAGTCAATTTTAGAACATTTTCATTACTCGAGAGAAAAAAACAAAAAGAACACCTAAAACATACCAGTTTCCCATCCTCCTCTGTTATTTATTTGTCTCTATTTTATTACTCATCTACCCATACACTGGAGTTTAAGTCACAAGGTTTTCACCATCACATGGTCATACCATAAAAGCTATATAGTTATACAATTATCATCAAGAATCAAGGCTACTGAATTACAGTTCAACAGTTTCAAGTATTTCCTTCTAGTTATTCTAATACACTAGAAACTAGAAAGGAGTATCTATATAATGCAAAAGAATAACCTCCAGAATGACCTCTTGACTCTAATTTTGAAATCTCTTAGCCACTGGAATATTTTTTATTTTGTTTATTTCCCCCCTTTTGATCAAGATGGCTTTCTCAATCCTACAATGGCTGGGCCAGGCTCATTCCTTGGAGTAATGTTCCACATTGCCAGGGAGATTTATACCCCTGAGAGTCATGTTCCATGTGGGGGGGGGGGGGCGGTAGTGAGTTTATCTGCAGAGTTGGCTTAGAGAAAGAGGTTACATCTGAGCAACAAAAGAGGTTCTGTGGAGATGATTCTTAGGCATAATCGTAAGTAGGTTTAGCTTCTCCTTTGCAGGAAGAAGTTTCATAAGGGCAAGACCCAAGATTGAGGGCTTGGCTTATTAAATTGGGAGTAGCTAATGCTTGCAAGAATACCAGGAATTCCCCAGGTGGGGAAGTTTAATATCTCCACATTTCCCCCCAGTCCCTCAAGGGGACTCTGCAAATACTTTTTTAATTTTCTGCCCAAATTACTGTGGGATGTATTAGGATATTACATTAACCTGTGTAGAATAACAAGAACTCATTCCCTATTCTAGGTTCCATGTAATTATGTTGTTTAAATCAACTAACCTTAGCGATTAAATTAGATAGTGTACTAGAGAAAATATAAATTTCATACCAAATATACATTTCTTCCTTTGGTCTCACACAGAAGTTGAAGTTTTAAAATACAGACAATATTATCCTTTACCCTATATTCTAATTTACCTTAGTCCTAACCAGATTAGTTTCATTCATATCTCTAATTGAAGTCTGATCTCTTTTTCAGCTTCTTTAACAGCTATTGTATGCAGTAATGCTGACTTTCATAGCTGCAGAACTCTGACTCCGTATCTCAGGTGTCACACAGATACCAAAGTTCCAGAGAATGATCAGGTTATACACAAAGAGCTCAGCATCTCAGAATTAAGAAATAACAGGTAAACCTCAGGAACAGATGTGACTGCTGTTAAGAGCTTATAATCGAGGAACTTTTACACTAAGCCTTACTGAACATTCTATTTGATCATAAATTATCCAATCTCTGCTCATATTCTATCCCCTGATAACCTACGCTCTCGAATGCAACTCTCAGAGTTTGCACATTATATTTAGTCCATAATAGTGAGGACTTACAATATTTGTCTTTTCGTTTCTGGCTTATTTCATTCAATATAATATCCTCAAGATTCATCCACCTAGTTGCATGCCTCACAACTTCATTGCTTCTTTCAGCCATCAATATTCCATTGTATATATACACCACAGTTCGCCCTTCCATTTATCATTTGATGTAACCTTAGGCCACCTCCATCCATTGCAAATCATGAATACTCCTGTTATAAACACCAGTGTGAAAATGTTCAGTCGTATCCCTGCTTTCAGTTCTTGCAAGTATATACCTAATCATTTGGCAACCCTATACTTAGTCTCCTGTGAAACCATCACACTGCCCTCCAGAGAGGCTGCCCCATTCTACTTCCCTAAGAACAGTGAATAGCACATCTTTCTCTCCATGTTTTCTTCAGCATTTGCATCTTTTTGTTTATATTTTAAACAGTTTTATTCACATATCATACAATCCATCCTAAGTGAACAATCAATGGCTCCCAGCATAATCACATAGTAATACATTCATCACCACAATCTATATGAGGACATTTCCATTTCTTCCACAAAGAAAGAAGAGGAAAAATAAATGAATTTAAAAAATAAAAAGGAGAAACAACAACCAGACTCCATACCTCTCCCTTATATACCCTTCCTATTGGTATTTAGCTTCTTATCGACAGTTGCTTTTGTTACAATTAATGGGCACATATTACAATGTTACTGTTAACTATAGGCACTAGGTTGCATTGACTATGTTTTCCATATATCATCCCATTTTAAACACCTTGCAATGTTGACCTTCATTTCTTCTCCTTCATGTAAATTTGTACATTTAAGCACCATCATTGTCCACTCTAAATTTTGCTGTTTTACAGTCTCAGTTTTTATCCTCTATCTTTCCTTCTGATGTCATATGTGCCCCTAGCCTTCCTCTTTCAACCATACTCACACACAGCTTTGTTAAGATGGGTCTTAATCCTCCTGTTGAGTCTTTTACAAATGGAATGAATACAGAGAGGGCGAAAAAAAGCCATGGAAGCAAGAAGCTGGTGGAACAAAGCCCAAAAGAGAAAGGAGAGACCAACAGATGCTGCCATGTGGCAGAGTCAAAGCAGTCTTTAGGAAGAAAGCATCACCTTGATGATGCTTTGATTTGGACATTTTTCTCACCCTCAAAACTATAAGCTTATAAGCTAATAAATTCCCATTTATTTAACAATTCCCATTGTTAAAGCCAACCCATTTCATGGTATCTGCTTTCAGCAGCCTGGGAACTAAAGCACAGAATTTAGGTAATCTGTGTACTTTGAGATAACTGTAATCTCAAATTCATTTGGATATATCAGAAAAGATTGTTTTCGAAATAAACTGGGAAGTATAAAAATACAACTGAGATTTAAAAAAAAAACTCAGTAAGAGGGCAAATACCTTGATTTTTTAAAAACTGGCGAAAGATTTGAATTAGATGCTTCATCAAAGATATACAAATGGCAAATAAGCACATGAAAAGATGTTCAACATAATATATCATCATTAGTTATTAAGGAAATGCAAATTAAAACCACAATAAGTTACCTCAACATCCTCACTAGAATAACTAAAATTAAAAAGACTGGCAATACAAGGGGTTCGATATCCTGGGAATAAAACCTGTCCAGAGGATGTAAAAAGTAAAAAAAAGACTGGCAATACCAAGTCTTGAAAAGGATGTGAAGTAACCGGCATTTTCATCCATTGTCATTAAAGAGTGGTACAACCATGTTGCAAAACATCTGGTAGTTTCTTGTAAACATACACTTACCATTCAACCCAGCCATTCTACTCCTGGATATTTATCCAAGAGAAATGAAAGATATATATTCGTACAAAAACTTGCACTCACAGATTCACAGCAGTTTTATTCATTAGCATAAGGATGGAAACAACCTATATGTCCACTGACAGGTGAATACATAAACATGTTGTGGTATTTCCATATGCTAGAATACTACTCAGCAATAAAAACGGGCAAACATGCAATAACACGGATGAATGTGAAAAAGCATTGTGCTAAGTGAGAGAAGTCAGACACAAAAGAACAAATGATTCCAGTTACATGAAATTCTAGAAAAATTGAAATTATAGCCACAGAAATCAGATGAGTGGTTGTCTTGAGTTGGGGGTGGGAGGAAGGAGATTATCTACTAAGGGGCACAAGGAAACTATTCTGGGGTGATGAAAATGTTCTATATCATGACATGGTCATGGCAACCTGACTATGAGACACACAATAAATAGTGAATTTTACTGGATATAAATTACACTTCAAGCAAATTTAAAATAAAAAGGATACTTCATAGGTGATACTAAGTACTTCCAATGCCATCAATGAATGTCTCACATGTAGTCAAAATCCAGCCAGGAAAACAGATACCACACTATGTACTTGAAGAGATTTCACTGGGGATTGGTTACATAAGTGGAAGGGAGCTGAAAAAGTAAATAGAGAACCACCAAAGTAAATGAGAGATGGTAACCACAGGAGCTGTCACACCCCTAAAGCTAAGGGGAGAAAATGGAACCAGTACCTACTAAACTCAGATGAGGGGCCTCCCAGAGCGATGGGTGAGGGCGGTGCAATGGTGGCTCAGTGGCAGAATTCTCACCTGTCATGCCGGAGACTGGGGTTTGATTCCCGGAGAATGGTCATGCCAAGAAAAATAAAAAATGAAAAAAACAAAAAAACAAAAGAAACAGAGCTATGGGTGAAACCTCCGATGAGGGAGGAGGCTATTGTTGGTACCTCTATGAAGGTGGGATGCGCTTAATTTGGAGTGCTAAAGAGGCCAGAAGCTGCTGCCTCCAGGAGGAAGGGTCACTGTTGGGGCAATCCAGAGAAGAACAGGAAGGGTCAAGTCTCTTTTCTATCCTCTAACCTCTAGTGGCTCCTATTATGGAACCTAATAGAGAAAAACCAGCTATGAAAAGAGAAATGTGGTTTACAGACTCCTAACCTCAGCATAGCACAGAACAAATTATAGATAGTATGGATGTGAAGCTGAGAGACAACAGGTAAATAACATACCTGGTTTATTCCACCTTTAATAACATTAAGATTAGTCAGTAAATTTAGGTGACTTCAGCTGACCCTCTTTAATATTAAATTCCAAATCAATGTTTCACCGTATGTGTTTAGCATCCATTGGTTATTTCTGCCTAAGATTCATTATTTCATTTGGGGTTACAGCACAACAATTTCCTGATTCGAGCATTTTAGCTTGATTTTCATAAAGAAGAACTTTCCTTCCTCTATTATATGGTTATCCTGAAAAAGAGTTTGTACAGCAAAGGTAATAAAAATATTATCTCCCTTTACCAATTTTCAGAGTTGGTGACCTAGCAATCTCCAATGATGACCAATGAGTTAATAGCTATTCTTCTTATATCATTAGAGACTCACCACTTGTGTTTATATAGCTGATGTTTCCTAGTCTGTTGTAGGTATTGCCTTTTTATGTTCAGATTGTTCCATTTTAGGTCAGTGGGAGCCTTCATGGTATTTTTTTCTATATTTTTATTTATTCTGGCTCATTCTTGTGAAAATGTCTGGTAGGTCCAATTTAATTCTACTTCTCTTACTTGACTCTTTAATCTCTTCGATCTTGGAAGAAATATGCAACTTATTTGAACTTTTCACACATAGTAAGCTGCTAATGAACACCTGAATTATTTGATATTAAGCCACCCTGTGGAAACATTCTTGAGCTGGCTTCTCATCAGTGCTAAACAAAGCCAGTTTTAATTACAAAATTTAATGAAGTTGTTCAACTTTAACCAAATCTGGAAGTCCAGTCTTGAAATCTTGGGTATTATGTGTAGTCATTAGTGGGGCAGGGAGAAAATAACACAAAAAGTTTATAAAACATATTTACACAATCTAGAGAGGAAGCACCTTAAGATATTAAATAATAATTGGATGTTCTTCTAAAGTAAAAATCATAATTATCCAACAGTGCATTCCATTAGTATAGGAGTCATAGTCACTCCTATAGTGACTCTGACTATACCATGTGGGAGCAACTAGAGAACAAAATAGAGTTTCTGTGATTTGCCTTCTTGGGGAAGCCTTCATTACCTCCAGAAAGAGATAGCAGTTTTTGCTCCGAATTAACACTGTTTTTTATTCATATATAAGTAAATAAATAGGTAAACTGCAGCACATCCAACAAGATGTCTATGCCAAAACCTGGGGAGATTTCCTAGGCTTCTCCTTCCCCACTGAGTCCTATTTATACTACTTCTTAAAAGCTTTCCAATCTGAGCCCTTTTATTTCCCTCCTCCACTGCTGTGGCTTATACTTTCAGCATCTCTTACCTAAATTGGTTTAATGGCCTCCTAAATGCCTTCAGGGTTCAACAAAAGCTATCTTTCTAAAATGCACATTTGATCATTTTATAGCTTTTGATTAAAGCCCTTAAACAGCTCCATATTACCTTTAAGGAAAAAAAAATCCAAATGTCTTAAGATCCTTTGTGATCTGACCTCCACTTATCTTTCTCATTCTTGCCTCTGTATCATTCCTAAACCCTGTCAAGCCCCAAACCCAATGCTCCCTTCTGAAATACTGGAAGAACTCTCATCATAAGAGAGAGGTTCTAATGCCTCTCTGCATTTGAACAATCTACTCCCTCTGGTTAGGACAACTTTCTTCAAATGATTAATAAGATTTATTCTTCAAAAGTCAGATCTGATATTACCTCTTCTAAGAAGACCTACCTGATGTCCCCCAGACTCACAGTAGATTGCTGACTCCACAATCCCGTGTGGTCCCAGGGCAAACTTAATTACCACCGGGATCACTACACCATATGCCACTGACTACATTTCACTAGACCAGGAACATCCTTGTGTATTTCATCTTTACCTACAGCACCCAGCACCATGCTTGAGCATATCCTCAATAAGTGTTTGCTAAGAGAATAAATGAGTAATTGCACACTCTTAACCCAGAATGTTCAAAACATTTTTCGAAAGTGGTTGTCCAATTTACTTATACTACAACCAAAAATACAACTGAGATCCCAGTTGCTCCACATCCTTACCAACACTTGGTACTGACAACTTAAAAAACTTAAACCATTGTGGTTAATGTGGTAGTATCTTAGAGTTTCTAATTTTTTTCTTACTTTTTTATTGCATAATATAACATATATACAATGAAAAGACAGAAAAAAGCAATAGCTTTCAAAGCACTCTTCAACAAGTAGTTATAGGACAGATCCCAGAGTTTGTCATGGGCTACCATAACATCCTCTCAGATTTTTCCTTCTAGCTGCTCCAGATTATAGTTGGCTAGAGGGTTTAAACATTTTTTATCATCACAATCGACTTTTTTTTTCTTTTTTGTAAAAATAACATATATATAAAAGCAATAAATTTCAAAGCACAGCACCACAATTAGTTGTAGAACATATTTCAGAGCTTGACATGGGTTACAATTCCACAATTTTAGGTTTTCACTTCTAGCTGCTCTAAGATATTGGAGACTAAAAGAGATATCAATGTAATGATTCAGCAATCATATTCAATTTGTTAAGTCCTACCTTCTTTGTATGATTCTACCATCACCTTTGATCTTTCCATCCCTCACTTTAGGGGTGTTTGGGTTATGGCCATTCTAATTTTTTCATTTTGGAAGGGTCTGTCAGTAATATGGAGTAGGGAGAAACTATTTGATGTTCTGGAGAGGCTGGGCCCTCTAGGTTTCAGGACTTATCTGGTCCAGGGACCCATCTGGAAGTCGTAGGTTTCTGGAAAGTTACTTTAGTGCATGGAACCCTTGTGGAATCTTTTATATTGCCCTAGGTGTTCTTTAGGATTGGTTGGAATGGTTCTGGTTGGGGTTTGGCAGGTTATGATAGGTAGCAATGTCTAACTGAAGCTTGTGTAAGAGCAACTTCTAGAGTAGCCTCTTAACTCCATTTGAACTCTCTCTGCCACTGATACTTTATTAGTTACACTTCTTTTTCCTCTTTTGGTCAGATGGAATTGTTGATTCCATGATGCCAGGGCTGGACTCATCCCTGGGAGTCATCTCCCATGCTTCCAGGGAGACTTTCACCCTTGGATGTCATGTCTCACGTAGTGAGGAGGGCATTTATTTCACTTGCAGAGTTGGGCTTAGAGAGAGTGAGGCCACATATGAGCAACAAAAGAGGTCCTCCAGCAGTATACTCTTAGGCACACCTACAGGTAGGCTAAATTCCGCTACCTACATAAGCTTCACAAGAGTAAGCTTCAAGATCAAGGGCTTGGCCTGCTGATATGGGTGTCCCTAAGGTTTGACATAGTGTCAGTGGATTCCCTGATGGTATAGTTTAATAGTTCATATTTTTTCTTCCATCCCTCAAGGGACTTTGCCAATACTTTTTGATTATCTGCTTAATATACTCTAGGATGTATCCAGGCATTGCATTAAACTATACAAGATTAAAGGACCTCTTTCTTATTCTGGGCTCCCTGTGTTTCAGTTCTTCAAATAAGCTATACAAATAGGATGAGTTAGATTATGCGCTACAGAAAATTTAGGTTCCTGACAAAATAAACCTTTCTTTCTTTGGTCTCAAGGAGTATGCGTGGTTCTAAAATACAGACAATGTGTTCCTTCCCTGTGTTCTGAATTACTTTAACCCCAACCTGATTGGCTTCATTCTTATCTCTAAATGCCAGGATATATATATATATATATATATATATATATATATGTATATATATATATATATATATATATATATACACACACACACAACAGCCTCTCAAAATCCAGAAATAATAATTACCACTCCAGACTAAATGTGCCTGCTATAAAAGCTTACAATCTAGGCCCCTGTTTTCTCATAAGCATTTTCTAAAGGTGACCATACCATAATTGTTCTTTCATTTCTGGTTTATTTTGCCTCACCAAATGTCCCACATGTTCATTCACATTGTTGCATGGCTCAGGACATCGTTCCTTTTTGTAGCAGCACAACATGTGATCATATGTATACACCATCGTTTGCCAATCTACTTCTCAGTTAGTGCATCCTTTAGCCACCTGTATTCATCAGGCTTCATGTATAGTGTCCAAAGTCCACAGTCTATCAACACTCTCTATTTTAGATAATTTCATCGTTTCCAAGAGAAAGATAACCAATAAACACACCCTCACTAAATAGGAAATCCAAACCTCCTCTTAACTCTTGTCCCTCCCCCCATTATCTACCTCTGCTGTTCTGTAGTAGTGCTCATATTTTCCTTTTAAACATAGCCCATAGCATGCAATAGCGGTTTTCCCCCTGTACCCTGAACTTAAAACACTCTTTGTACATGAATCATACCTTTGAAGTAGTTCTTGCAAGAACTCAATTATATTTCTAGTGTTAAGTATTTAATGTACCAATGATATAACATCAAGAGAAACATTTTATCCTCACATTAGCATATCAAACATTAAACATTTCCAGAAACGGCAAATACAAAGGCCGTACAGTTAGACTTTTTCAAGGAATATTAAGGAAACTAGTGCATGTGGAGCAAGGTGAAGAATTATAGCCAAGCTGTTGGAATTAGACCAGAACTGATCTCATCAGTGGGTCTCAAGTTTTGATATTTGTATGAAAACCCAGTGTACTTGTTTAAATGGAAGATTCCTAGGTTGTATTCCCCAGAAATTCCGCTTTAGTCATTTGAAGCTTGGGCCCTAATATCTAAATTTTAAAAAAAGTATCTCAGGTAATTCTGTTATCATTGGTTTTTCAGCCTAAAAGATGACCTATGCTCTTTAGAGAATAGTGCTTCTTCCTAAATGAATGTATTATTATATATTACACTGTAATTTATGAGACTATTTACTTTTTCCATTACATGATTAATGCTAAAGTTATGAATTTCTATCTCTAGGTATATGCAGCAGCACTTCACAAAATTAAAATTAAGCCCACGTGGAGAAATTTAAGACACTTAAATTTCTTGACCACTTGCAGTAAGTGCAAGGTCATGTTGTAAAACCAAGTAAGATTAATTATGGGGAAGCGGTGTAGGGAAAAGAACATTGGTGTTATTTTCAAAAGATCTGGGTTTGAGACTCAGCTGCTTCATTTTAGGTAAGTCCTTGAAATTTTCTGGGTTTCGGTTTCCACTGTGCTGGTTTGAAATGATGTATATACCCTAGAGAAGTCATATTTTAATCCTGATCCTATTTTGTGAAGGCAGTCGTTTCTTCTAATCCCTATTCAGTATTGTATGTTTGAAACTGTAATTAGATCATCCCCCCGGAGGTGTGATTTAATTAAGACTGGTTGTTAAACTGGATTAGGTGGAGGTGTGTCTCCACCCATTTGGTTGGGTCTTGATTAGTTTACTGGAATCCTATAAAAGAGAACAACAAGAGAGAAAGCCAGGAGATTCTGAGAAAGCAGAACAACATAGCCATGAGAAGCAGAGAGCCCACCAGCCAGCGACCTTTGTAAATGAAGAAGGGAAATGCCTCCCGGGGAGCTTCATGAAAGGAAGCTAGGAGAGCAAGCCAGCAGATGACACCATGTTCGAAGATATCTTTCCATGGACGCCTCTGATAGGACATTTCTACAGACTTGCTTTAATTGGGGCATTATCTCAGCCATAGAACTGTAAGCTAGCAATTTATTAAAATCCCCCTTTTTAAAAGCGATTCCATTTCTAGGATATTGCCTTTTGGCAGCTAGCAAACTAGAACAGATTTTGGTACTGAAGAGTGGGGTGCTGCTGCAGCTGCAGCTTGCAAATACCAAACATGTTGGAACGGCTTTTTAAATGAATAAGGGGAAGAATTTGGAGGAGTTGTGAGAAGCTTGATAGAGAAGGCCTAGAATGCTTTGCAAAGACTGTTGATAGAAATGTGGATTCTAAAGACACTTCTAATAAAGCCTTAGACAGAAATGAGGTACCTGTTATTATAGATTGGAAGGAAGACGAGCCTTGTTTTAAAATGGCAGATAATCTGGCAAAACTGACCAGTGGCTTTGGCTGGAAGCAGGTTTTAAAAGCCATGAACTTGGATATTTAGCAGAAGAGATCTCCAAATCAAATGTGGAAAGTGCAGCCTGGTTTCTCCTCACAGATTATAGTGAAATGAGAGAGGAAAGATAAAGCTGAGAACTGAACTCTTGGGTACAAAGAAACTAGAAGTTGATATTCTGGAAAATTCTGGGTTTCCAGGAATGGAGACCCCAGAGAATAGTGCACCACATAAGGTCTTGGCCAAATGTGAAACCAGTCAGCCATTTCAGAGAAAGCCAGGATGGGACATGGAGTTATCCAAGAAGGATTTGTGGAAACTCTTTATGTTTGATGGGCATGATCCAAGGCTACTGCATAGAAAGCCCAACAAGAGTGCTGTGGGACCTGCATAAACAGGGCCACTGCCAGACTGGACTGGGGGGTTCAGAGATGGGACACATTGAAGAAAAATAACTCGAGGTGAAACCATGGAGGCCGGGGTCTTAAGTCAAGAAGCCTCTGGCCAAGAGGACAGACCCACCCAAGCCTGTGGAGAGGGTAAGTTTGCCCCACAGGCAGCAGATGGGCCTTGTACTTCATTGTGGTGGAAGAGTCATGCCGCCTCAGGCCTTGGAGAGAGTGAAGCACATTCCTTAGGGCTTGGGGAGAGCCTGGCTGCCACTACATGGAGGGGTCGAGTGTGTGTCCCAGAGACGGCAGAGAGCACGGGTGCAGCCCCGATCCTTGGAGATGGTGGAGCCAAGAAAAAGGTGTTCTCCCTCTTATACCCCAGGGTTGCGTTGAGAGAGAGGCAGGCCTCTATGCAGGCCTTTGGAAAGGGTGGGACTGCCGCTTTCAAAAGCCCCAAAGATAAATGACTCTCAGACTTTGAAATCTTATGGACTTTGTCCTGCAGGTTTTCAAAACTTTATGGGTCTGGTGACCCCTGTGTTCCTTCCACCCTATGGAGATGGGTGTATGTAACCTATGACTGTTCTTCCTTTGTGTGTTGGCAGCAAATAGCTTGTTCTGAGTTTTACAGGTCCAGAGCCAATAGAGAAAATTTTGCCTTAGGAATGTCTGTGCCTTTAACTAACTTTGATGAGACTTTGTACTGATTTTAATCTTGTATTTGAAATGTTATTGAAATGGTTTAAGGGTCTCTGATATTGTTATGGAATGAATGTATTTTGTATATGGGGAAAACATGTTTTTTTAGGGTCCAAAGGGTGGAATGGGCTGGTTTGAAAGGACGTATGTACCCTAGAAAAGCCATGTTTTAATCTCGATTCCATTTTGTGAAGGCAGCCGTTTCTTCTAGTCCCTATTCAGTACTGTATGTTTGAAACTGTGATTAGACCAAGAATGGTTGTTAAACTGGATTAGGTGGAGGCGTGTCTCCACCCATTCGGTTGGGTCTTGATTAGTTTACTGGAATCCTATAAAAGAGAAAAACAAGAGAGAAAGCCAGGAGATTCTGAGAAAGCAGAACAACATAGCCATGAGAAGCAGAGAGCCCATCAGCCAGTGACCTTTGTAAATGAAGAAGGGAAATGGCTCCTGGGGAGCTTCATGAAAGGAAGCTAGGAGAGCAAGCCAGCAGATGACACCATGTTCGAAGATATCTTTCCATGGACGCCTCTGATTGGACATTTCTACAGACTTGCTTTAATTGGGGCATTATCTTAGCCATAGAACTGTAAACTAACAATTTATTAAAATCCCCCTTTTTAAAAGCGATTCCATTTCTAGGATATTGCATTCTGGTGGCTAGCAAACTAGAACACCCCCCAAAATTAGGAATATTATACCTATCCTACCAACTTCATAAGCTGATATAAAAGTCAAAATGAGAAGGTGGCAAGTGCTAATACAAAAGACCTAATCATCGTTAGAGGGATGTTCAGTATTTTTTACCGACACACCAGTTTGAATTCAAGAAACACTAGGCCTCAAGGGTATGTGTGTGCATGTGTGTGTGTGTATATGTGTAGTACCTTGAACAGCTTCCTACTAAAGGGTAATCAGAGATTTTAACAATGGAACCCCTTCATTTTACAGTTTAGGTAATGTGTAAGGAAAAACTTGAGTTCCATGAAGACTATAAAATTAATTTAGAGATAAGACTAAGGTTCAGGTCTTCTATTTATTACCCAAGATATTTTCCACCATAGTTTATTCAGTTGTCTCTTGCATTCTTTTTTGTAATCCATGGGTCAGATCATTTTGACACACTCCAAAGTTGGAGGACCACTGCTGTACTGCCTTGGGGGTGGGGGTGGGGCCGTAATTATTGTTTTTACTTTTTATTGGACTTATTGGTTTTTATATAAACAATTTTATTGAGGTATAATTCATATAACATACAATTCACCAATTTAAATTGTACAATTTAATGGTTTCTATCATATTCAGAGTCATGCAACCATCATAACGATCAATTTTAGAGCACTTTCATCACCCAAAAAGAAAACATCTTACCTGTTAGCAGTCATTCGCCATTCCTTCCCCCATCCCCGCTCCAGCCCCTGGCAACCACCCATCTCCATAGATTTGCCTGTTCTGGACTTTCCCTATTAAGCGAATCTACAATAGGTGGTATTTTGTAACTGGCCTCTTTCACCTAGCCTGTTTCCAAGGTGAATTTATTGTTTTAAGTTATCCGGGTAACAACAATACTTGGAACTAGAGAAAAGGACACACAATTCCACTCTAATACAATCGATATTATATATATATTGTATTCCACCACCACCCCGGAGGCATATTATATTTATCTGACTGGAAAACAAACGGACTCGACTTCCCTGCTCACCCTCCCCGCCCCTCTCCTCCTACCTTGGCTCCCTAGCTCCCAGCTCCGTGCTCCCAGCAACTAGCTTGGGACCCAAGATAGAGGAGTAAGAAGAGCCTCCGCCCACCCACGTCGGCGCGCAGTTACGTCACTGCTCCGAGCCGCAGTACTCCCTCCTTCCTTTCCTCGTCGCATTGAGTTTGACAGAGCGCGATGGCGGCTGCCGGGATTGCAGGGGTATCCGCGGCGGTGTCGGAAAAGCAAGAGTTTTACCAGCTTCTGAAGAACCTGATCAATCCAAGCTGTATGGTGCGGAGGCAGGCAGAGGAAATCTATGAAAATATCCCTGGCCTTTGTAAGACTACATTCCTCTTAGATGTCGTCAGAAATAGAAGAGCAGGTTATGAGGTGAGACAAATGGCTGCCGCACTGCTACGAAGGCTTTTGTCCTCCGGGTTTGAGGAAGTCTATCCAAATCTACCTTCTCATGTTCAGAGGGACGTCAAGATTGAGCTGATCCTGGCTGTTAAGTTAGAAACACATGCGAGCATGAGGAAAAAACTTTGTGATATTTTTGCGGTGCTGGCCAGGAATTTGATAGATGATGATGGCACTAACCACTGGCCCGAAGGTCTGAAATTCCTTATTGACTCAATCCACTCTAAAAATGTGGTTTTATGGGAAGTTGCACTTCACGTTTTCTGGCACTTTCCTGGGATTTTTGGGAACCAAGAGCAGCATGATTTGGATATCATCAAACGGTTGTTGGACCAGTGTATTCAAGATCAAGAACATCCAGCGATTAGGACCTTATCCGCTAGAGCTGCAGCTGCATTTGTACTTGCTAATGAGAATAATATTGCTCTTTTCAAAGACTTTGCAGACTTGCTTCCTGGAATTTTACAGGCTGTGGATGATTCATGTTACCAGGATGATGATTCCGTCTTAGAGTCCCTTGTTGAGATTGCAGATACCGTTCCTAAGTACTTGGGTCCTTATTTAGAGGAAACTCTGCAATTGAGTCTAAAGTTATGTGGAGACTCTAGGCTTAGTAATCTGCAACGCCAGCTGGCCCTTGAAGTAATAGTGACCTTGTCTGAAACTGCAACCCCAATGCTGAAAAAGCATACAAACATTATTGCACAGGCAGTTCCTCATATATTAGCAATGATGGTTGATCTTCCAGATGATGAGGACTGGGTAAATGCTGATGAAATGGAAGAAGATGATTTTGACAGCAATGCTGTTGCTGCCGAGAGTGCACTAGACAGACTAGCCTGTGGCCTCGGTGGAAAAGTTGTTTTGCCAATGACCAAGGAGCATGTAATGCAGATGCTTCAGAGCCCTGACTGGAAGTATCGACATGCTGGATTAATGGCCTTATCTGCTATTGGAGAAGGATGCCATCAGCAAATGGAATCAACTCTAGATGAAATGGTTAACTCTGTTTTGCTTTTTCTTCAGGATCCCCATCCAAGGGTGAGGGCTGCAGCCTGTACTACACTTGGACAGATGGCTACAGATTTTGCACCCAGCTTCCAAAAGAAATTCCATGAAACAGTGATTGCAGCTCTGTTGCGTACCATGGAAAATCAAGGTAATCAGCGCGTGCAATCACATGCAGCTTCTGCTCTTATTATTTTTATTGAAGATTGCCCCAAGTCATTGCTAGTTCTATATTTAGATAATATGATGAAAAATCTACATTCCATCTTGGTGATTAAACTTCAAGAGTTGATTCGAAATGGAACTAAGCTAGCCTTGGAACAACTTGTGACAACCATTGCCTCAGTTGCAGATACAATAGAAGAAAAATTTGTTCCTTACTATGATGTATTTATGCCCTCACTAAAGCACATTGTTGAGCTTGCTGTTCAGAAGGAACTCAAGCTTCTAAGAGGAAAAACTATTGAATGTATTAGCCATGTTGGTCTTGCTGTTGGGAAGGAAAAATTTATGCAAGATGCATCAAATGTGATGCAGTTATTGTTGAAGACACAATCAGACTTAAATAATATGGAAGATGATGACCCTCAGATCTCTTACATGGTTTCAGCATGGGCTAGAATGTGTAAAATTCTTGGAAAAGATTTTCAACAGTACCTTTCTCTGGTTATTGAGCCTCTTATTAAGACTGCTTCAGCTAAACCTGACGTCGCTCTCTTAGACACACAAGATGTGGAGAATATGAATGATGATGATGGCTGGCAATTTGTAAATCTTGGAGACCAGCAAAGTTTTGGAATTAAAACTTCAGGACTTGAAGCAAAAGCAACTGCTTGCCAGATGTTGGTTTATTATGCTAAGGAGCTAAGGGAAGGATTTGTGGAATATACGGAACAGGTTGTAAAGCTGATGGTTCCTTTACTGAAATTTTATTTCCACGATAATGTTCGAGTGGCAGCAGCAGAGGCCATGCCATTTCTCCTGGAATGTGCAAGAATTCATGGTCCAGGCTATCTTGCACAGATGTGGCAATTCATATGTGATCCGTTAATCAAGGCTATTGGGACCGAACCTGATACAGATGTCCTCTCAGAAATAATGAGTTCTTTTGCAAAGTCCGTTGAAGTAATAGGAGATGGGTGCCTTAATGATGAACAGTTGGAAGAATTGGGAGGAATACTGAAAGCGAAACTTGAAGGGCACTTTAAAAATCAAGAATTGCGACAGGTTAAAAGACAGGAAGAAAATTATGATCAACAGGTTGAGATGTCTTTGCAAGATGAGGATGAATGTGATGTTTATATTCTAACCAAAGTATCAGATATTTTACACTCATTATTTAGTACTTATAAGGAAAAAATTTTACCATGGTTTGAACAGCTACTTCCATTAATTGTAAATCTAATTTGTTCAAATAGGCCATGGCCAGACAGACAGTGGGGATTGTGCATATTTGATGATATCATAGAGCACTGCAGTCCAACCTCATTTAAATATGTAGAATATTTTCGGTGGCCAATGCTATTAAATATGCGAGATAACAACCCTGAAGTTAGGCAAGCTGCTGCTTATGGCCTGGGAGTTATGGCACAGTTTGGTGGAGATGATTATCGTTCTTTATGTTCAGAAGCCATTCCACTGTTGGTAAAAGTCATTAAGTGTGCAAATTCTAAAACCAAAAAAAATGTCATTGCTACAGAGAACTGTATCTCAGCAGTAGGGAAGATTTTGAGGTTTAAGCCTAACTGTGTAAATGTGGATGAAGTTCTTCCACACTGGTTATCATGGCTTCCACTGCATGAAGATAAAGAGGAAGCTATTCAGACTTTGAGTTTTCTCTGTGACTTAATTGAAAGTAACCATCCACTTGTACTTGGTCCAGATAATTCCAATCTTCCCAAAATAATCAGTATAATTGCAGAAGGAAAAATTAATGAGACCATTAACCATGAGGATCCTTGTGCCAAACGCCTAGCTAATGTTGTGCGCCAGGTACAGATTTCTGAAGAATTGTGGTTGGAATGTCTATCTCAACTTGATGATGAACAACAGGTAGCCTTACAGGAGTTGTTAAATTTTGCTTGAAGCACTTTAATACCACTTGAATATTATCCTCCATAAAATCAACTCCAAATAAATGTGGATGGATTATAAGTAAGAGAACTGTTTTCTCCCTGCTTAAGCAGTTCATATTTCTTCCCAGCATTTCTCCAAGATTAGTCGGTCTTTATAGCCTTCTGTTCACCTTGCATGTCTTACCTCTTAAGCCCAGAACCCTGGTGATAACCAGTGCTTCCATTGTCTTAGAATGTTTGCCCTCTTTCCCTAGTTGATATGAAGTATATAAATATTTGATATTTGCCTCAACTATTGATGCTGAACGAGCAATAGAATTGGTGTTAAGAGGGCATGCTGAGTATTGTAAAATGTTAGAGTTCACCAAGACAAGATAGAAGAACTTCCAGCACAAATATCTTAGGAATTGTGGGTGAAGGATAAAGGGCTTATTACTTCCTCCTTGATCCCAGTTGTCATGGTAATGGGAAGATGCAAAATTGAAATGTTGCAGTGGGTATGGGAAGTTTTCTTTAATTTATATGAACTTGTTCATAATGTATTCCTGGGAACTAGGTGGGACATAACCACATTCTAGTTCCTAAGATATCTAGCTAAGAGTTATGGAACTTTAAAACCTTAGCTAGTGGGGTCCCTAAAGTTATCCAGGACTCTCAAGAACCATGGTTACTGAAAAAGGGGTACAATGTTGAGTATATCTAACATTGGTAGCATGTAACATACTGTATAACAATGTTTGACAAATAATCATTAGTGTTTGTGGAGGAGTCAGTCAGTGATATGTGTTTGACCACAGTATTGCTTAATGTATGTGTGCCATTTTTCCCCCTGCAAAGCAGCTCAATGAAAAGGGAAGTCCTAATTCAGGATAAGGCTTAGATTTCTTTTTTGAAGAAATTCCTAACAAACTCTGTATAGCACTGAGGAGTATTTTACTGTGAAAGGGAAGCAAAATTAACGTTATTTTTTTTTTTTATTAATTAACGGAAAAAAAGAAATTAACCCAACATTTAGAAATCATACCATTCTACATATGCAATCAGTAATTCTTAACATCATCACATAGATGCATGATCATCGTTTCTTAGTACATTTGCATCGGTTTAGAAGAACTAGCAACACAACCGAAACGTTATTTTTAAACATAGGAAAGAAAACAATGTTGAGACCAGTCATGTAGCAGTAGTTGTACAGTATAAGAAAACATTTCTATAAATCTAAGGTTAATTATATAAATTAGAATCTTGGTTTTTTTAATGTTGAGCTTTTTGTAGGGTAGGAAAAAAGCTTTCTACTCAGCAGTTCATTGATCCAAAAATTAAAAACCAATACATCTGTCATGATTTCCTGGGGCTCTTATGAGTACTGTGTATGTGTAAAGTATTTAACAACTATTTAAAACGTAATAAGTGCACAATAAATGGTAACTGTTATTGCTGTTATTATTTGTACCCTTTATGTGTTCTTTTTTTTTAATGGATTCCTTTCACATTAGAATCTTCCCTGATTCACCCCTTTGCAGTTCCCAAAGGCAAATCACCTAGAGGCCATTGTGGACAGAGATACAAAGTTGAGATTTTAGTTATGCAAGTCCTGTCCATTCCATACCATTATTTATTATTGAAGGGAAAAAAAGAAAAGTTAAAGTCCTTATATACAGTAGGGTCACAATTTTGTTACACTTATTTAAGATAAATTTAAAAATATAGATGAGTAAATAGAAAGATCCCACCACTGAGTATTAGAAGTTAATCTGATGAGATTAATTGGCAATTTTTTTCTTTTATCTTTCACTGATCTATAGTTTCTAATTTACCTACAGCCAACATATTTCTTATAAAATAAAGCTTTGTATTTTTTAAGTTCAAGGGCCTGATTCTGCTTTCCTAATAGGAGCTAGGATCCCTGCCACCTTGGCCTTTTCATGACCTATCCTTGCTCTTTTAAATCCCTTCGTTAAGCCCTTCATCAACATTTCTAGCAATCCCTACATTCTTGTGCATGAAGAATGGGAAATTCTGCCAGAAGTCTTCAAAGTATGCATCTGGAGTTGTTGAAATAAAACTGATATAGATTTGAATTTTGGCAAACTATTCTTTAACCTAAGCATTAGTTTCCCCATCTGTAAAGTGGGGATAATACCTAATTAATAGGGCTTTGAGGATTAAAGAATATAATAAATGTAAAGTGATTTAGTGGCTCAGGGTTCAATAACTGAAAGCTAATATTATCTGAAAGTCATGAAATAGAGGTGGTGGCCAAAAAGGAGGAGTGGATATTTGCTCATAGGGTAGATTCCAGATTCTTGGAAATCTCTGCTCTGTCAAATGAAATTAGGGGTGTTCAGTCAGACAAATGTTTGACTGCCAGTTGGTGAAGCTGGGGCTTTTCATTCTGTGGGTTGAATTATACCTGTGGGCTCTGAGTCCACAGGAAGAACTCTGCAAATCACAAATAAAATACAAATATTTAAGGTGAGAAGAGACATTGAGTAGATGGATGTGTGTGTAGAGTGGAGGTTCAATATCCTAAAACCTCAAATTGTATCCACTTCACTATTTTACCTAAGAGTGCCTTTTAACTTGATAAAAAAAAAAGGAAGATTTTAGGTTTTGAATTCTATCGGTGCTTTAAACATTACAGTAGTGAGGAGTAAACAATCTGAGGAGTGAGATTATTTGACCATTTAGTTATATAACAACTTATAAAATACTTTATTTCTATAATTTCATTTTTGCTATTTCAAATTTCAAGTGAGAGGCTTCAGTTTAAATAGAAAAAATATGTACATCCTTAAAATAGGGCACGAGAAAAATACTAATATCTGCTTTCTCCCCACTTATTTTATGCCACTTATAAATTAATGTGAAAGATGAGTCAACTATTTGGTCATTCTTTGAACAGTAATTTAAAAAAATTATAGTAAGATTGTAAGGCTGCTTTAACGACATGACTAATGCCGTACAGCTGACTTGAAATTTAGAGACTAGTCTAATGGATGTTTTGTCTGTGTTTTGTTAATTCATTTTCTTTATTTTTAGACCTTATGACTCGAGAGGGTGGAATTATTACTTTTTATTTTAATGGAAAACATGAGATTAGTTTCCAAAATATGAATTCATGTTATGAACTGGGGACAGGAATTTCAGAAACTGGTTTTGTTAATAATACTAGAGTTCTTGTAAGTCACTTTTCTTCTCCATGTGGACATATATTTCTGTAGGTTGAGTCCTTGAACTGCCTTTCTACACCTTTCAAAACTCTGGATTTATATAAAAGATTAGTAGTAGCAATGGAAGTGTTGGTAGGAGTGGTGCAAAGAAGGGATGTAAATTTTGGAATGGATAGGATTTATATGTTGTGCTGTCTTTCTCACTATCCAGTTGTTTTTTAAAAAGATTATCTAACAACTTCCTTTAGGATTTATTTTAGTTTTCAGGGCTAATAAAGGCCTACCCAAAGAAATATACTCTCTAGCAGCACTTTAAAAAACCCATTTGGCTCACTGCCCAGAAGACGGCAAGTAAAATCGCGCAGGCGCGTCGCATAGCTCCTCGCCCCACCCTTTATAGTTGTCTACAAGCTGATGACATCATTGGTCCGCGCAACCTACCCGGCTTGGGGCCTGTAGCGGAGCCGAAGTCCCCGTCTTCTCGTCGCGGGGTAGGACGCAGGCTCGGGGTAGAGAGGTGGGCCTTGCTCTACTACGCATGCGCACCAGGGATGGCGACGGTGCTCCTTTCTTTGCTTCTTTCACCAACTCGCCCCAGCCGGGAGGGTTGAGTGCCCTCCCCCACCTCTTCCTGCCCCTCCCCTCCCCCACACCCAGCGGGACTTCTAACTGACAGTTGTCGCCGGGGCCCGTCTGCGCGCCCCCTCCTCCTGCCGGGGTTCCCCGCAGGTAGAGAGGGGCGGGAGGGGGTGTGAGAGAGAGGAGGAGCCGGAGCCGCCTCGACCTAGCTTTGCGGCCCCCTTGAGGGAGGCAAGAGGAGAACCCCCCCTTTCTCCTCGCCCCCTCCCAGACCCCCATCCGGCCCGGGAGGGGGTGGGGCGCCGAGACCGCGGCGGCCCGGCCAGGCGGGTGAGGAGCGGACGGGTGGGGTGCGAAGGGGTGAGGCGAGGGCCGCGCGCGCCGCCGCCGCCGCCGGGGGGAGGGGAGAGGAGGGCACCTAGGCTCTCCTCTCCCCCCCTTCACCCGCGCGCCATGTAACCCCGCCCAGCCCGCGGCAGCTCGAGACCCCCGCGCGCACTGAGCCGAGCCGGTGGCTGAGGAGAGCTAGGCGCGATGCGGTCGGGGTGGCGAGGCGCGGCCGAGTTGTGAGGAAGCGGCCCGTGCTTGCGCGTCCCCCGGCGCCTCGAGCGGCAGCTCCATACCGCCCAGCCTGGGCCTGCCAGGGCCATGAGCGTGTCCGAGACGCCGGGGGAGATGGAGCCGCCTGGGGAGGAGGAGCGGCCGCCACCGGCGGCCGAGGAAGAGGAGGAAGACGAGGAGGAGGAGGAGGAGGAGGAGGTGGCAGCGACGGCCGGGGCCTCAGGGCGAGCCCGAAGGAGGAGTGCCTCGAGGGAGGACGCGGACGACCAGACTGAGGAGGTGGAGGCGACAATGGTCGGGGGCGGTGGCCGCAAGGAGCAGGAGCTGACCTACGAGCTGCAACAGGGCTATCGGATTCTGGGCGAGTTCCTGCTGGAGAAGCACCGAGGCCTCACCGCCCCCTTCCTGCAGCCCCTGGGGGGCGTTGCCGCCAGGGAGGAGGATGCGACTGAGGGGCCGCGCAGCGGTGGTCGGGTTAGCCGTGCCCATCCGCAGCAGCCCGGGCAGGGTATGTGTCTGCTGAAGATGGAAGAGAAGTTCTCCAGCAGCCAGTACAGTGGCATCACTGAGTTCGTGGCGGACTTCAGGCTGATGCTGGAGACATGCTATCGCCTGCACGGAGTGGACCATTGGATCTCCAGACAGGGCCAGAAGCTGGAGATGATGCTGGAGCAGAAGTTGGCGCTTCTCTCTCGGTAAGTAAGCCCCGTCCCCAGTGGGACTGACAGACTGACACAAACACAACCTCACACGTGTCCGAGGATGGGTTGGGCCAGGGAGCGGGGGGCGTTGCTGATAGATGCTGAGTCGGTGCTGGAGAACCCTGGGAGGAGGAGCATCGCTGGGTCGGGACTGGCAGGGGTGGGGTAGGTGTGGGCTGAAAGAAACGTGCGGCCAAATGGAAGGAAGCTGAGAAAGAAGCCGAGTCCTGAGAAGGAAGCTTAGCCGCGCGCCTCAGCAGGTAAACTTTGTAGATGTAAAATGAAATTGTTCCCTGGGAAGAATTATATGGGTAGACAAAGGAAAAGTTTTAGTGGGATCGACGTTAAATCCGCAACTCTGAAACACTTTTAGGATGCAACTAAGAAAAAATTTTAGGATGAAATATCTTTAAAAAAATAATTTTGATTCATATAAAATGGTTGGTTGAAACCGTTAAAAACATTTTTAAACTACTCGTGTCGACTATCAGAGATTTATGCGGTGTTATTAAGTGACCAATGTTTACTCGGGGAGTGTATTTACACAGAATTTTTATAAGTTTGACACTTGTGTTTCTTCTACCAGAAACGATAGACAATTCAGGTAGTACCATGCTCTTAGTATACTCCTTCTATATGTCCAGAGTCAATTATTTTTCTTTAGTAAGAGGAAGTAACATAATATAGGAGGTTCCGAAGGTAAACATAATAATCATTACATAATTGATGAGCAAATTAATTTCCAAGAGGAAATTCTTCGTGAATAGAAAAATAATTGACTGTTTTGCAAAATGGTAATTGGATCTAAATAGTGGTTCAAATCTAACAAAACGAGCTTGACCAAGTCACTTAACCATTTTTGGCCTCAGTTTCCTCATCTGTTACATGAGGATAATAATAGTACCTACCTTAGGGTTACCAGGAGTGTTAAATGAGTTAATAAATGGAAAATCAGCACTGCTGGTCACATAGTAAGTACAGTATAAGTGTTAGTTTTTATAATATTATTTTAATAAATGAAATGTTCATCTCATATCTGAAACTGTGCATTGTACTTACACTTTTATAAAATAGTTCCTGAAAAGTTGTGTATTAAAATTTTTTTGGTCGTTGACTTATAATTGTAACTTAAAAATAAATTATCTTTCTAATTAATCTCTGTCATTGGCTTCCCATCTGCTATTTGTGAGACTATAAATGACTTATTTCGCTGAAGACTGTAGTTATTAATAGTGCTTGATTCAGTAGGGGAGTGCTGTATAAATTAAGGAACCTTTTCTTGATTCCTTTCATAAAGTATAATTATTTGATAGTGAATTAATTTTTCACAATTTGTTTTGTAAATTATTTTTAGTACCTTATTTTAAGTGATGGCATACCTGTGTAGTATGTTTGTTTCTCTTGTCTCAACATTTTTATAGTTATGACTCATATAATGAACAATTCAGTTACATCTGTCATTAATTTTAAGTAGTAAATATACCTCAGATTGGTGTCACAAGATTTTAGACCTGAAAAGAACCTTAGAGTTTATCTAGTCCAACCTTCCAGTGTTACAGATGTGGAAACAGGATCTAGAATGAGACAAGAGAATGACAACATAAAGTGCTAAGAAGTATTATGTAGGCTTGAATGAATTATATGAGTTTCCAAAAGCACTGTATGTATAGCAAGTATTTCTTGGGTCCTGCAAAGGAGCAGGGACACTTTATTTATTTTTTTGAGGTGGGTGGAGTGTGGTGCATGGGCCGGGAATCAAACCTGGGTTTCCTGCATGGCAGGTGAGCATTCTACCACTGAACCACCAGTGCATCTAGAAACTATTATACATAAGGGTAAATTTCTAAATGTTGAGAATATCATTCCCAATGGCTAATGCTCAGAATATTGTATTCTCGTGTGATCTAATAGCTCCCATACTAAGAAATTAAACTTAAAATATTGCTGAATTTATAAACATAATTATTTCCTGCATTCGTAGGTCAAGTGAGATAAAATTCTTGTATTTTATAGCAAAAAAGTAATATGATGATCTCAAACAGTTAAAGTTTTGGATCCCTACTTTTTTTCATTTGATGTAAGTAAACACTTTGTAAATAATAGACTTTCTGGACCCCACTTGCAGGTGCAAGGACATCATTTCTTTCTAGTAGCTTAAAATCTGAGTCATTACTATTTAAGTGCTTTGAGTGGGCACAACTTTGAGAAAAGCATAGGTTACAACTGTTTGGAATACAGTTGTAATATGTAGATGCTGAAGAACAATATAGACTGTCCATGTGAATATAATTTTGAGTAAGTACATGACTCATATACCACTTGTTTGTCACTTAGTTATTACCACTTAAGTTCGTCTTCAGGTATTTGCAAGACATTGAATTAAATCTTACTTTTAAATTTCTGAAGGAGAACCTTATAGCTACTTCATATACTTTTACATATTCTAGTGAGCAATAAATGAGGTATATTAGATAAAGAGGATGCCTCACTATCATTAAAGAGGAGTCCAATGGTCTTAGTACCTTTGACATATGCTGTAACTTGTATCTTAGCATCTACATCTGAATTGTCAGGAGGTTGGAGTAGAATAGTTGATTGTCCAAATATTTGGGTGTTTTCTAGAACTGGACATTCTAGTTCCTGAAATCAGAAGGTATGTTCCCTGCCATTAAGTGGTTTACAGTTGAGTAGGGAAATACACACAAGAAAGATAAAAATACAATATAGTGATTCTAAGTGGAGGTCTGAACAAGGTACAAGGCGATCTTAGAGGAATGTTACTTAAATCTGAAGAGGAGGGGGATAAGGATGGGAATGATGAGTGAGAAGAAGGGGGAAATAGGAAACTTGTTAAAAGGTATTAAAAAATAATTTATACTTGAACTGACTCTTGGAGAAGTTCCAGATTGCTGCTAGATTTTGGGGAGGGGTGGGGGGGGGCATTCCGGAATGCTGAAGTACAGTGAATGGCATGGATTAAACAGCATAGTGTCTCTGAAAACTGCAGGTAGCTCTGTATAGCTACATTATGGTCTCCAGAGTAGTGTCTGCGTCTCAGGGATATATGCCAGCATCCTGTCTAACAGGATGATCCATTGTGTTTAGGGAAGAAAATATTAGAACTTCAATTAATAATTTATAATATATTTACTCCATTAAGCTATATTAATATACACATGTTTATATATTTATATTAATATGTATAATGTTTGTGACAAGAACTAGAACTAAAACTCAGGTCCGCTGTTCCAGTTTCCAAAGCCTGGTGAATAGCTCTAAAGAATTTCATATTGAACTATAGATGTGTATATTATCTTTTCTAAAATGACACCATATTTTTGAAAGTTCCAATATATCCTTTTAAATTTCAATATTAAAAAAAACGTTTCAACAACCCACTCCTTATAGATAACTATTTTCTCTATTAGACCACGTATCTTGTATCAAGACAGTTATATTTTAAAAGGCCTCTCGGTTTAGTTCAGGCAATTATGAAAAATAGCAGTTAGCATCCAAAATAGGGGAAAATCATATACTATGTAAAAAGAAACAGAAAATACTTAATAGGAAATTATGCACAGAGCTTTAGGAACTGGCTTAAATTAATAAATAAATTTTTACCTCTTCCAACACTAATTTTAAAATGATGATAATTTTAAAAGCTTAAAGACTATTCCCATGTAGTCAGAAAAATGGCTTTTCTTAGTTTTACAAGGCTGTAGTTATAGGAGAAGGTCACCAGTAATTCCAACAAGCTGAATTTAAAATTTTAATTTTGGCTATTTAAGATATTTTGGTGAAAATAAACTTAAATATAATATATCCTTGCTAAAATTACTTTTGATTTCTGAATTTACTGTTATGAAATGCTACATGTAATGGACTAAGAATGCTTTCTTAAAATATAGCTGAGAATTAGTTGGCAGAATATTTTTCTTGGAGATGAGAGTTAAGAAGATTGTCATAAGGCCTCAGAAATGTAAAAATAGAGGTTTTCAAGTACAAATAGTAATTGAAGTAGAAATAAATTTTGTGGTAGACTGATTTTAGTCCCTGTGAGTTTGAATGATTGTGGACTTGCTTTTACTCAGTTAAGATCAAAACCCCCAAATTAGTTAGGAATTTTAACAAGAGGCTTATTTCTCCCTAGTGGTTTAATCCCTTTCCCCACTAAATTATGTAATTCTATCTATTTTATCTAAATCTGAAAATTTGGCACCTTTGGTAGTAGAATCTGGATTTGTCTCTTGTTCAGAACTATAGAATGTTATATTGCATGTAGTTCTATATATTATAGTTGGTATTCTTTTTAAAGGATAATTTTAAAAAAGTGTCTTGATATTTAGAGAAGGTTCTTAAAAGGTTTAAATGCAGTGATGAAAGAATAAAAGATTTTAGTTAACGAGACGTTGATTAAGCACACCTGCATTGTTCTAGGATTTGGGGGATGGGCAAGACAGTCCCTGTGCCCAAGAAGTTTAGAAGGTGGTAGGAAGAAACCTATTCATAGGTATGGTAAAAGGTAGAAATATGTTAAAACTGTGATTCTGAAACTTGTTTCATCATCAGAACACCTGGAAGCCATGGTACTATTTGCAGAACATCCTGAAATATTGATATATTGTACTTATTTGCATTAAGAATGTAATTTTTTGCTAGTGGGTACAAAGGCTTAAAAGAAGTTATGGAAGGAAATCTTTAATTGAAAAAATTCTATGACAACTTGGTCGTTATTGGAAGGACATAATCACTTGGATTTTTGATGGTACCTCCTTGTTCAGCTCTTAACTGCTACAAGGGAACATATTTTGAGGACTACTATGGTGAGCTATATTATAGAAGAAGTACAGAAGAGGGACGGTGTGTGTGTGTGTGTGTACGTGTGTGTGTAAGAGGTGCTGACTGTGATTGAAAAATGTTTTATTAGATTTTACTCATGTTCATAGATTTTGTGCTAGGTTTTGAAGGGTAGGTGAAATATTGATAGGTGAAGCTGAGCAGTTAATTGAACAATTGTTTGAACCAATTTGTGCTATGTAGTAGGTAAAGCCCTGTAATACAAATAATAAACAAGACATTATCTCTTACTTCAAGGTGATTAGTAAACAGAAATGCATAAGTCAAGGAATGGTGGCAGGGGAGTACAAAGTATTTGGGGACAGAGGGTGCAAATAGTTTATACTCAGTAGTTTAGAGTGTAGGATGGTGAGGACCTGTAGTGGCAGGTAAGTATAAAGATATGCTGGGGTCAGTTATGGAGGTCTTCAGATGCTTGCTAAGGAATTTAGAAGCTAGGCCGTGTAGATCTGTCAAAGGTTTTTACTAAGGGCTGGACGTAATTTTACTAATCGTTTTAGGCTTACAGGCTGAAATGGAAGGAAAGAGAATAAAGAAAAACAAACGGCTAAGGCAAGACATAGTAGAACTAGAAAGGTGAATATGAATACAGTAGACATAGATTTAGCAAGTAAAAGATTAAAATGGCAGTCTTTTGGATGTGGGGTATGAAAGAGGGTGGTGTTCAAAATGAATTTGTGCATTTGCGCCCATGTGATGGGGATGCTGGGGAAATGAGAGGAGGCATTCATTTAGAGATAGCCAGCTGATAGTTATTAAAAGTGTGCATCTGGAGCTCAGCTGAGTGACTAGGGCTGGAGATGTTAAATTAGGAGTTAAACTGCAGAACGATGATGATTGAGGAAATGGAAATAAGATTGCTCAGATAAAAGTCTACTAAAAGGACAAAGGGACCAAAGGCAGAACTTTGTGGAAAGACTGTCTTCAGTCTGAAAAGACAGAAGATTAGGATTATGATAAAAATATGTATAATGTATATTAAAAGTTGAAATACTTACCTGAGAAGAGAAAGTTAAACTGAAAAGAGTTTATGCTGGAATAAGTAAAAGGTGTTCTTTGAAATACAGTTAACTTATAGTCTTTAATATTTAAGAGGTTTTTGTTCCACTTGAAAATACTAATTTGCAAACAGTTTAGATTAAATATGATAAAAAGCCCTAATAGAGTCTAACGTGTTTTGCCTTATCATCTGTTTCTTTGTATTTGTGCCCTTGAATTTCTTTTTTTTCCTAAGAAACAAATTAGGGCAAGAGAAAAAGTTGTGTGTGAAAAGAAGGTTCAGCCCCTTTCATGGCTGTCTTTTAGTTTTTCAACTCCTGGCTGAACTATCTCCATAAAATTAGAGTTACCTGGGACAAAAACTAGCCATTTTTCTTTCCGAGGAACTTGTATAATAATATGAATCTTTGAAATTCGTATTAAATTACCTGTTTATTTGATTTTTTTTTTTAATTGGGAAAAGCTGGTAAGCCCCAGGGGCAGTTATTATCCATCACCAAGTACTTTTTTATATTATCTTCCACCTGGGACCTGTGCGTGTTCCAGAATTAATTGTGGTTAAAAATCATGTTACTAGATATGTACATTTAGGAAATATGACTAAGGAAAAGCAGTAAAATGTTAGTAGTGGTTATTGCTAAGTTGAAAACTTCTGGGTGCTCTTCATTTTCTTTTTTCAACTTTTCTGTATTTTCTACAATAAGTGTCTTTTTATAGTAAAACAATAGGTTTCTTTAAGGGAAACTAATATTTACAATTTTGAATAACTGTATAGGTAAGAAACTTGTATCACCGAGACTTTAAAATAATATAATAATGTTAAAAGTTTAACTCTGAGTGGTAGAACTGTGGGTAATTTTTAATTTTCTCCTTCCACATTTTAAATTTGAATAGTCATTTCTGCAGTGAACGTGTATTTCTATTGTTATTTTTTGTCATACTATTCAAGATACAAAATCTGCAGACTTTCTAGGTGCAGCCATAAGTACCCAGAATAGCTTAAGGTATCTCTTCATACATCCTTCCCCCTTCTCTTCTTGCAAAATAAATCAGATTATTTTGTCTGGAGTTCCTGCAGTCTTGGATTTTGCTGAGAGAATGCTATTCCTTTGTAATTTTGCTAAATTTGTTAAAATGAAAGGTAATGAATTTTACATATTTTGTTTATTTTCCTTTATGTTTAAAATTCACCCTTTGAACTTTAGATAACAAGTATGTCATTCTCACTTCTTTCCCCCACTGAAGTTTAGAACATGAAAGTAATTCCATCACAAATTACTGTATTAATAATCTGACAGAATTGATTCCAATTCACAATTATATAAAAAGCATTAATTCTATGAGTAATCCCTGTAACATGATGTTGATATGTTAAATATCATCAAAATTAAAGAGAAGCATTGACCTGAACCCTGGTCAAAGACCCTGGGTGCTAGTCTCACCACTTGTATTATATCCTTTTAAGCCTGTGGGTGTGATCTTAACACTATATATTAGCTGTGGATACTACTACTCTGTATTTCCCAAGGGGAAGGGTGGTGTGGGGGCAGGAATGAAAAGAGAGCCAAGGTTAGTTCTCAGAGGAGTGCTTTGTGTTCTATCAGTAAATGGACCTCACAGCGTTTTGGTTGATTTTAAAATTTTCTCTTTTAGAGTTCATTATGAACTCCAAGCCTTTATAAGGTATAAGGTTTTCAACAGGTTCTATAACCTCCTTTTCCTATACAATATATAGAAGAGTATGCACACGTGCATCCAGGCATTTTTGGCTTTTTAGGAATAAGGGGCCCTCAGAGGGCCCAGACCCCAAAAGATTAGGAACTGTATGGTTTAGGATCATAGACGTAACAAGCATTCAATAAGTTAGGCTAATGTTTGGTTAAAGTGGAGAAAATTCCCATTAACTAAATAGAAAATTAGGCCTTTAACAGAAATAAAAAGTAACAGCTGAATAGCACCTGAAGATAAATATTCTGTTATGTGTATGCTTATACTATCAAGGATTTAGAGAGACATGTTTAACTCTGATCTTTAAGTTCTTAATGCAGGAAAAGGTCTTAGAAATAGTTACCTTGGCATTCAAGAGTTAATAAATGACTTACTGTACTGAGAACATTGTTCGTTTGTGAATAAAGTGATTTTAATTCTTGCTTTATCAGTGACGCTTGTGTGTTGAATAAGACATTGGTTTTCTCTAGAATTCCATTCACAGTCATTGGCCATTAATATTGTGAAATACAATACAATCACAAAACATGTGAAATTGTCCCATCTCTACTTAGAAGTCCCCTTTTTCTATGTCTAGTGAAATTCTAATCATCATTTGAGACCTACCTCAGATGTCACCTCTGAAGCCTGATGCAGAAATTATTGCTTTTCTCTTTATGCTCCCATGATTCTTTGCATACATCTTTTATAGCACTTAAAAACCCACTGTGTGTAAAAAATATATATATATTGTGCTATTTATGTATCTGTCTCCCCATCTCCGTCGATCATGGATTGTAATCTCTGTGAGGGTGAGGGAATACATCTTCTTTGTCATTCATCTTCAAGGCCTTAAACATTTATAATGTGTTCAGTAAATCTTGGGTAAATGAAATAAATGAACATATGAAAAAAAGATTGCATGAAATACTCATTTACCATATCAAGCCAAATTCCTTCTTTAAGACTCAGCAGGGTTGTGACTTCCTCAGGAAAACTTCACATATCTCTTTCCCCCTCCTCTTCTTGGCATGGGTTAAGTGTATTCTTCTGTTCTTACCTTACCTACCTTTTTGGAGTCATAGAACTCATATTAAAGTTTTTGAATACTATGTATTGAAGTTTTGAATACTATGGTATCTGTTTACATGTCTGCTTCACTGAATTTTAAATTTTCTTATGCATTTTGTATTTTGTATCTCTAAAAACTGGATTTTCAGATGTAGAGGAGCTCATTAAATATTTGTGGAATTAAATGAATACATCTGTATCCTCCCTTAAGGAGGGGATATGGTATTCAAAAGCAAAATAGAAGGTAGTGTATAGTAAATGTTGTAAGACAGATACAGTTCATTTGACTTTACATATACTTATAATGCTTATTTTTTTGATATACTGTAGGGGATTCAAAGATATACAAGAAAGGAGAGATGTTGATGAACTAAGTTTGTGTAGAAGCCATTGCAGGCAACAAAAATAGCATATTCAAAAGTGCAAAGGCCAAAAAGCCACTGTATATAGCGAAGGAATGGTCAGTAGTTGAATTTGGCTAGAGCGTAGTTATATATAGAGAAGTGGTGACAGGTGTGACTGAGAAGGGCTATCTAATGGGCCAGATCACACACAGAGGGCCTAAAATGCTGTACTCATGAAGAATTTATTATTCCACACTAGAAAGTTAATGCATTAAAAGCTTTTAAGCTAGGAAATTACATGGTCAGAGATATGAGAGCAATAGCTGAAGAGACAGGTATGTGAGATGAATTAGAGAAAGAGAATAACATAATTTTGATCTCTTCCCTTAATTTTTAGCTTCTCATATTCTTTTGACGTTGACCTTGTTTTTCTTAGGTAACAGATTTAGTGAAGGATTATATACAGATCTATCTGGAGAAATCTGTTTTATCTATTGCAGAAATCCTAGAGTAATCCTAGAGAGAAGAGAAAGATAGTACTTTATGTTTTGATAATTAAGTAATACGATAGATTTAAATCTCTAGTTTAGGTTAGGCTTAGTTTTATTTCTTGAATTGAGTAATTTCAGTCTTCTTCCAGTTCTGAGGAGAAAGAAATGTGATCAATATGGAATTTTACCAATTGAAGTTATTCTGTAATTTTTTTCAACAACTTCACCAGTAGCCAAAAAAAATAAGTTAGGACCAAAAAATTAATAAATTGCAGCCATCTAGTGACAGTCTCAACTGGTTATACTTAATTTGACAGTTTGGCTTTTATAGATGCAAGTCAGTATTTGTAATTTTACATTGTTTTTGAAACAATAATTAAATGTAATACTTATAAGAACATGTCTTAATATAAATATATAATATGCTAAATAAAAGATACTTTAAAACAAATATGGCTGTATTCCATGATGATCCACAAAGAGTGCTGAATATGTATGAGAACCATTTTATATTCTTTATCTAAATCCCTGATTATGGTGCTATTGCTAGTAATTTCCTTTACTTATCAATTTTCAGGATAGAAAATTTGGTTGGTAGTCAAGTTTAAGTCAGAGGTTTTTATTTATATTATACATTTATTTTTATGTATTTATATTTATAAATGAAAAAAGTTTCATGGCCAGAATGCTTAAATTATGGAATAACTGAGATGTATTTTAATGTTTTATTATTTAGCAGTTTAAACCCTCTTTCTTCCTATAGTTAACCATGATTGTTTTCTTTTGACATTCTATTCTGCTGAGTATTTTATATGCTCTTTGAAGAAGATTTGGAAAAAATAGAAAACTCAAAAAATTAAAATAAAAATCACTCATCTCACAAGACAGGATATCACTGTTAGCTTTCCTTTATCTCCTCTGTACACATGTATTACTATTCACACACACACAAAACTAAGTGGCTCTCTGTTCTAAAAATATACCTGGCAAGCCATTTCTCACTTTATAGCCCTTATACTTACTGCTCCTTTTATCTAGAACTCTTCATGTACTAATCCTCAGAGAAATTATTCTTGACTCTCTGTAACTTATAGTTAGAAATTAGGTGTGTGTAATGTCTGTTTACTCACTTTTTGTCTATCTTCTCTGTTGGCATGTGAGCTCAATGAAGACAGGGATCTTGCCTGTAAGTGTGATGCCAACACCTATCCCACTACCTTTAAGTTCTTAAATAAATGAATGAATAAATGGATTGATCTGGAATTTATTTTTGTAAAAGAGTGAGATTGAAATCCTGCTTTATTTTTTTCTCAAATGTCCAACCAGTTGACCCAATATAAGTTGAATAGTTAAGACGTGTGTAGGATTGTGAAAGTGGAAAGGGTTCAAAAATAGATTCAAATACACCAAAAATTTAGTGTATGATAAAGATGATATTTCAGAGCAACAGAGAAAAGAGAAGTTGATACTGTTATCAACTCCTCCTAATTTCAGTTATGTCTTTAGCTCTTGCCAGGTCCCTAAATCTCTTTGGCAAGGTATCTTATGTCAGGTAGACAGGTGCAAAACTCATCCTAGCATTTCTGTCTCTTCTTCTTGTGCCATTGTCTGAATCTGAAAGTCTTCTGAATTTACAATTTGTTACTGTAAAGCCTAACCAATGCTTGGCAGATATGTAGAGGAGGTGGCCAGGAATAGGATAGCCAAGAACAGCCTGTTTTACAACTTGTCACAACTTTAATATCTTCTAAGGAACATGAACACTTCTGGACTGTTTGAGAGTTGAGTGACCCTTAGGGGCCTTCCTTTCCGCCAGTACTGAGAACTACTGAGTGAATCTGTGTAGTAAGGAATAGCTGTAGTGGTCATAAGACATTCAATAGCACAGCCCTGATTTAGTAAAAGTCCTTATCAAATTTGCTGAGGCTGGTAAATCACTTTTCAAGTTCCATTTCTATACCTAACTTTATGCCTTCCCTAAAAACAAAATTAAGAAATGGAAATATATTCTAAACTATGTGATTTGGCTTTTTTAAGAATTAGTTATTAGTTTGAAATGATGTATGTACCTTAGAAAAGCCATGTTTTAATCCTAATCCCATTTTGTAATGGCAGCTGTTTCTTCTGATCCCTATTCAGCATTGTATGCTTGAAACTGTGATTAGATCATCTCCCTGGAGATGTGATTTAATCAAGAGTGGTTGTTAAGATGGATTAGGTGACGACATGTCTCCATCCATTTGGGTGGGTCTTGATAAGTTTCTGGAGTCCTATAAAAGGGGAAACATTTTGGAGAATGAAGGAGATTTGGAGAGAGCAGAGAACGCTACAGCACCATGAAGCAGAGAGTCCATTAGCCAACGACCTTTGAAAATGAAGAAGGAAAGCACCTCTCGGGGAGCTTCATGAAACAAGAATCCAGGAGAGAAAGGTAGCAGATGATGCGGTGTTCACCTTCCAGCTGAGAGAAACTCTGTGTTTGCCATGTGCCCTTCCACTTGAGAAAGAAACTGAACTTCATCAGCCTTCTTGAACCAAGGTATCTTTCCCTGTATCCCTTTGATTGGACATTTCTATACACTTGTTTTCATTGGAACATTTTCTTGGCCTTAGAACTGTAAACTAGCAATTTACTAAATTCCCCTTTTTAAAAAGCCATTCCGTCTCTGGTATATTGCATTCTGGCGGCTAGCAAACTAGAACAGTTATGATGCTCTTTAGTTCTTTTAGGCATTGTGTCATTTGTTTGGTGAAGTTTCAGAACTGAAAAGCTTTGAAAAATTGTTTTTAATTTACAAGGTTCTTTGCATATAATCCCTTATTGAAGTTGCTTTCCTGAACTTTACTAAAGACTGCCCTTTTTTCCCTTAATCCTTAACATTTGCTTGGTCCTTAATCTTTTGGAGAATTAAACAGTTTAGATCACTTAGTACATAAAATTTTTCTTCTTTGGTCTGTTTTGCGCTAATTTATCTTTTGAGTTCTCCTGCTTTTGTCTTTTGTCCCCGCCTCCTCTTTCTAACTGTAGATAATCCCTAAAATTCTGCCTTTACATTTTATTTCTCTGAATTCCTTTGGAGAGAGCATTTATTATTATTGTTATTTACTTTACTGGTCTCTAAAACTACCATATTGATATCTTTAGCCCTCACTTTTGAGGTAGCTTAATCTTTTCACAGAACTTATCCAGTTGGTTGTGTAACTATTATTTGAAAAACCCAAATCTTCATCCCAGTTTTCAGTTTCCTTTACAATGTTTGCATTTTTGCCAGTGGTATCACCAATATTTCAACCTAAATATATCAAAATCATCTTTGATATTTATATTTTTTATCCCATATATACACTGTCAGCATTTAATTGCTGAATCCCTGTTGCTCAGTAAATATTTTTGAATGAATGATTTAGAATGTTTTTGTTCTTAATTAGTATTCCCTTTCTACTCTTTTCTACGTCTTCAAAACTATTTTTCTCCAAAGTGCATTTAAGTTCTTGACAAGGTAGTAATCAGATAGTACAGAGAAGTTGAGTAAAATAAGGACTGATAATTAGTAACTAAATTTCACAACTGAGAACATCGGGAAGAATATTCAGTAGAATGGATATAGGCAGATGCCAGATTACAGTAGGTTGAGGTATGAATAGAAGATTAAGATATGAAAGAGGCAATTTAGATAAGACTCTTCAGGAAAAGTGGTTGTTTTGAATATAAATTGGGGCATGTTTTTAAGCTAAGGTCAACTCATAGGTAGAAAAAGAGGTTGAAAATACAGAAGATAATGAAATGTAAATTCCAAAAACTGTGGAGAGGGTTTTGTGAGAAGTTGGGAGGCACATTTTTAAACTTAAAGTAGATATGCGCTTGAGGTCAGATGATTTTATATTTTGTAGGGCAGGAAGTTAATGGAGCACTGTGAAATAAGTGGTGGGCAGGGTTATCTGCAAGGTTTTGGTGGATGGTGGGGTGGAACTTTTAGATACAATGGTATTTGAAATTACTTTTGTAAAAAGTAGCAGAGGAAGTTTTTGCTTCTTGAAGTTTGACTTCCTTCAAAGCTGTTTTAGGCAGGGTTGAGAGCCCAGTTGAGGTTATTGTGAGATAACATACTACAATGTGATGATTTTTTTTCTACAGTGCTTTAGTAGTGGAGGTTTAGGAGTTAAGTTTGACTGAGATAGGAGAGACCTGAGATACCTGAGACATAAAGATAATTGGACAAGGAAGATGGGGGCTTTGATAGGAAAAGAGGTTATTTATATATTATGGGATCCCAACTAGTTATCTGTGTGAGTAATTGGAATAGGCTGAATAAGTTAGAGCAAATGGCGAAGTCAAAGGAGTGTAAGTCTGGATGAGGACAGAGTAAATGCAGAGGGAATAAGAGTGACACTGAAAGAAGAGAAGGAAGAAAGAGTGACAATCTGTGATAAATGCTTTTATTGTGGTCATAAAACCTTTTGTTTCTTTCTCCTGAAATCTTTTGGGCATCAGGTCATTCATAGGGGCAGGTGAGAATAGTTGTCTCCAAACTTTTACGATCTAACTTCCCAAGCAGAAAAATTTTTGACTATGTACCCTCAATATATGTTTATAGATCATGAATAGATACTTTTAGTTGGAAAGAAAGCCGTACCTGAATGCTCATCTGATTGTGGAGAAGAAAAGAATTTATTCAGTCTTGCAAGAATGGGCGCTCAACTAAAAAAATGATGGCTAACGCGCCAAACAGTAGAATACCATAGGCTTTATACCCTAAGCTTAACATGCAGGTCCCTCCCCTATTTCTCTGCTGATTGGATACTCCAGATGTTACAGCCTATCTGGATAGTTTAATTCAAATTTCCCACTGAAGGTTCCTGCTTTTGACTATGCTTTACATTTCAGTGACCCTGGCCGTTACTTATTTAAACTTGTTTTTACCTATATATAGTATTTGGCACCAATTCTAGGCTTGCATCAGAGACTCTCCTTTCCATGCCTGCAAGACCAGTCTGAGCCGTTTTGTTCTCTCATCCTGTGCCATCTTGTGTGAAAGCTAAAATTAATTTTATTCTTACATTTTTCTACATTATTCTACTACGTCTTTATTATGAAACGTAAACTAGACACTTAAAATGAAGTTAAATGAACATTTTTAAAAATTTTGAACATTGTTAATGGTACAGAAAGCTACTTTTGGTGAGGGCTTCATTAGTTTTGAAAACCTTGGTTTAATACTTGATTGTAGAACTATTTGAAGGATTTATTTTGTTAGATTTATTTTGGTATTTGGCTTTAAGGGCTAATATAACTAGAGCTCATAGAGTTACATAAATCCAGTGGAAGAAGTGTATTGCAGACTGGGCTTACTATATAGTGATGCATATCTTTCAAATAAAAACTTTTTGTTGAAATCCACCAGTAAAATTTGTCCCTTCCCTGCTTTTATTTAGTTGGTCTTGAAAATTAATACTTAGGTCCTGCTCTGTTGGATATTCTTCATTTGCCACTTCAGATCCACTGTACAACTTGTCCACTGTGCATTTTACAGTAGGTTAATGGCACCTACTGTCCAAGGAGGCAGTTTTCTAAGGATTCCATCAACTGAGCTTCATTGCCTTTGACTTCTAATTGGGTTCACCCAGTGGGAGGCATTGACAAGAGGACAGAGAAGTAGGAGTATTTATTTTCACACCTTCCTCTTTGCTGGCCTACAGATGGTCAGTAATTATATACCTATTGTGTGGCCCTCTCTTTTATTTACAGCTTTCTTGCTTCCAGTAACTCCTCCCTCCCCTTTTAACCTTGTTGGGCCTAGAGGTGGTAAGGACTCCCCTGCTGTTTTTAGCCCAGGAGTACTTCACTGGAAATGAGGAGTACCTCATTTCCCTTAACTCTGCCTGTACATTTATAAATGGTTCCTTCATTGTACATTTCCTTTTCCGTGTTATTTTTTTCTTGCCAGGACCCTGAGGTCTGTTGTACTTTAATATTTTTAAATGAATGATTTTAAAAAGGCAATTGTGAGTCTTAGGACTACTTAGAATATTTTTAAGTGGGTTAGATAATTATGTTTCCAAGTTTTAATTATGCAGATACAGTTTTTATAAGTGACACATTTACATTGCTTTTGATAAAGAAAAAAATCATAATGGAAACTTTTTCAAACACCTGTTTTTATTAGATCGGCATTGTTATTACTAACAATAAATGAAGCTTAATATCAATTCACTTCATGTTAATCCTTATTTTAGTAATTTCAAACAAAATTGAGCCCTTGAATTCTGAAACTTGAAATATATTAACTCATAAAAGACCTTTTATGCTTTTGTAAAACAACAACAAAAGAAAGGATAACTGAAAATCAATGAATCAATGATTGGGGGGTGCAACGGTAGATCAGACAAAATTCTCGCCTGCCATGTGGGAGACCTGGGTTCAATTCCCAAATAAACAAGGAAACAAACAAAAAACCAAAATAAACAAAAATTCAACAAATGGTGTTGCAATAAGGGGATATTCACATGGAAAAAGAATGAAATGTGATCCCTGCCATATAGCATACAAAAAAAAAATCAATGATTGAGTCAATCATAGTCACTGCTTAACTTTTTCTTATGGTTCCCAACCATACTATTATTTTCAAACTATTGTCAGACTAATTTCATAAGTTGATATTATTTATTTAATTTTTAAAAAACAGTTTATTCACATACCATATAGTCCATCCAACGTGTACAATCATTGACTTTCAGTATAATCACAGAGTTGTGCTTTCATCACCAAAATCAATTTTACATTTTCATTGCTCCAAAAAGAAAAACCCTATACCCCTTATACCCCACTATTATTAACACTTAGCATTGGTCTGGTACCTTTGTTACAATTGAGAAACAAATATAATATTACTATTAACTATAGTCCATGGTTTGTATTAGGTGTCTTTTTCCCATATGCCACCCTATTATTAGCATCTTGTAATAATGACTTAACATTTGTTCTAGTTCACAGAAGCATGTTCTTATATTTGTACTATTAGCCACCTTTGTCTTCTGCAAGAGAACATAGCTAACCTGTATTCTAGATATTAACTCCATAAATTTGTTCGTTATATTTAGTTCATATTAGTGAGAGCATATATATTTGTCCTTTTGGGTCTGGCTTATTTCACTCAATGTTAACCTCAAGATTCATCCATGTTGTCACATGCATCAGGACTTCATTTCTTCTTACAGCTGAATAATATCCCATCATATGCATATGCCACATTTTTTTTTAGTTCATTCATCACTTGATGGAAACTTGGATTGTTTCTGTTTTTTTGCAATTGTGAATAATGCTGCCATGAACATTGGTGTGGAAATGCCTGTTTGCATCCCTGCTTTCAGTTCTCCTAATCTGGTAATAGATTGCTGGATCATATGGCAAAATGATGCTCTTTAAAGATGCTCTTTCCTGGTCTGCTCAGCAGATGGTACTCTTCAGCAACTTATTCCTGGCAGAATGTTCTTAGCACTGGTGGTTCTGCCTCTGATACCAGTGGAAACAATAGTGTGGGCCATGCCTCTCATGGATGGGCTGTAGTGGTCTAAATGTATTGGCTAATAGATGGCTCAGTACTGGCCCATGTCTCCCTCTGTTCTAGGGGAGGAGGGCTTCTGCAGCCCTCCCAGTCCATAGCAGCTCACCATGCAGGAACCAAGCCAACCTCAACCTACTTGCCTCAAGAATGGGGGCTGGAACGCCAGGAACATGCATTACAGTTTTTTTTAAATTTATTTATTAATTTAAAAAAATTCGACAAACCAAATAAAACACCAACATATATAATCAGTGATTCACAATATCATCACTTAGTTGCATATTCATCATTTCTTAGAACATTTGCATCAATTCAGAAAAAGAAATAAAAAGAAAATAGAAAAATAAAACGAACAGAAAAGACAAAGATTATACCTACCATACCCCTTACCCCTTGTTTTCATTGATCACTAGCATTTCAAACTAAATTTATTTTAGCATTTGTTCCCCCTATTATTTATTTATTTTTTTTATTAATTAAAAAAAATTAACTAACACAACATTTACAAATCATTCCATTCTACATATGCAATCAGTAATTCTTAATATCATCACATAGATGTATGATCATCATTTCTTAGTACATTTGCATCGATTTAGGAAAAGAACTAGCAAAACAACAGAAAAAGATATAGAATGATAATATAGAGAAAAAATAAAAATAATAAAAATAAAAAATAAAAAAAGGAAAAAGAAAAAAACAAAAAACACAAACAAACAAAAAAACTAGAGCTCAGATGCAGCTTCATTCAGTGTTTTAACATAATTACATTACAATTAGGTAGTATTGTGCTGTCCATTTTTGAGTTTTTGTATCTAGTCCTATTGCACAGTCTGTATCCCTTCAGCTCCAATTACCCATTATCTTACCCTGTTTCTAACTCCTGCTGGTCTCTGTTACCAATGACATATTCCAAGTTTATTCTCGAATGTCGGTTCACATCAGTGGGACCATACAGTATTTGTCTTTTAGTTTTTGGCTAGACTCACTCAGCATAATGTTCTCTAGGTCCATCCATGTTATTACATGCTTCATAAGTTTATCCTGTCTTAAAGCTGCATAATATTCCATCGTATGTATATACCACAGTTTGTTTAGCCACTCGTCTGTTGATGGACATTTTGGCTGTTTCCATCTCTTTACAATTGTAAATAATGCTGCTATAAATATTGGTGTGCAAATGTCCGTTTGTGGCTTTGCCCTTAAGTCCTTTGAGTAGATGCCTAGCAATGGTATTGCTGGGTCATATGGCAATTCTATATTCAGGTTTTTGAGGAACCGCCAAACTGCCTTCCACAGTGGTTGCACCATTTGACATTCCCACCAACAGTGGATAAGTGTGCCTCTTTCTCCGCATCCTCTCTAGCACTTGTCATTTTCTGTTTTGTTGATAATGGCCATTCTGGTGGGTGTGAGATGATATCTCATTGTGGTTTTGATTTGCATTTCTCTAATGGCCAGGGACATTGAGCATCTCTTCATGTGCCTTTTGGCCATTTCTATTTCCTCTTCTGAGAGGTGTCTGTTCAAGTTTTTTTCCCATTTTGTAATTGGGTTGGCTGTCTTTTTGTTGTTGAGTTGAACAATCTCTTTATAAATTCTGGATACTAGACCTTTATCTGATATGTCATTTCCAAATATTGTCTCTATTGTGTAGGCTGTCTTTCTACTTTCTTGATGAAGTTCTTTGATGCACAAAAGTGTTTAATTTTGAGGAGCTCCCATTTATTTATTTATTTATTCAGTACTCTTGCTTTAGGTTTAAGGTCCATAAAACCGCCTCCAATTGTAAGTTTCATAAGATATCTCCCTACATTTTCCTCTAACTGTTTTATGGTCTTAGACCTAATGTTTAGATCTTTGATCCATTTTGAGTTAACTTTTGTATAGGGTGTGAGACACGGGTCTTCTTTCATTCTTTTGCATATGGATATCCAGTTTTCTAGGCACCATTTATTGCAGAGACTGTTCTGTCCCAGGTGAGTTGGCTTGACTGCCTTATCAAAGATCCAATGTCCATAGATGAGAGGGTCTATATCTGAGCACTCTATTCGATTCCATTGGTCGATATATCTATCTTTATGCCAATACCATGCTGTTTTGACCACTGTGGCTTCATAATATGCCTTAAAGTCCGGCAGCGTGAGATTTCCAGCTTTGTTTTTTTTCCTCAAGATACTTTTAGCAAATCGGGGCACCCTGCCCTTCCAGATAAATTTGCTTATTGGTTTTTCTATTTCTGAAAAATAATTTGTTGGGATTTTGATTGGTATTGCATTGAATCTGTAAATCAATTTAGGTAGGATTGACATCTTAACTATATTTAGTCTTCCAATCCATGAACATGGTATGCCCTTCCATCTATTTAGGTCTTCTGTGATTTCTTTTAACAGTTTTTTGTAGTTTTCTTTATATAGGTTTTTTGTCTCTTTAATTAAATTTATTCCTAGGTATTTTATTCTTTTAGTTGCAATTGTAAATGGAATTCGTTTCTTGATTTCCCCCTCAGCTTGTTCATTGCTAGTGTATAGAAATGCTACAGATTTTTGAATGTTGATCTTGTAACCTGCTACTTTGCTGTACTCATTTATTAGCTCTAGTAGTTTTGTTGTGGATTTTTCCAGGTTTTCTACATATAGTATCATATCGTCTGCAAACAGTGATAGTTTTACTTCTTCCTTTCCAATTTTGATGCCTTGTATTTCTTTTTCTTGTCTAATTGCTCTGGCTAGAACCTCCAACATGATGTTGAATAATAGTGGTGATAATGGACATCCTTGTCTTGTTCCTGATCTTAGGGGGAATGTTTTCAATTTTTCCCCATTGAGGATGATATTAGCTGTGGGTTTTTCATATATTCCCTCTATCATTTTAAGGAAGTTCCCTTGTATTCCTATCTTTTGAAGTGTTTTCAGCAGGAAAGGATGTTGAATCTTGTCAAATGCCTTCTCTGCATCAATTGAGATGATCATGTGATTTTTCTGCTTTGATTTGTTGATATGGTGTATTACATTAATTGATTTTCTTATGTTGAACCATCCTTGCATACCTGGGATGAATCCTACTTGGTCATGATGTATAATTCTTTTAATGTGTTGTTGGATTCGATTTGCTAGAATTTTGTTGAGGATTTTTGCATCTATATTCATTAGAGAGATTGGTCTGTAGTTTTCTTTTTTTGTAATATCTTTGCCTGGTTTTGTTATGAGGGTGATGTTGACTTCATAGAATGAATTAGGTAGCTTTCCCTCCACTTCAATTTTTTTGAAGAGTTTGAGGAGAGTTGGTACTAATTCTTTCTGGAATGTTTGGTAGAATTCACATGTGAAGCCGTCTGGTCCTGGCCTTTTCTTTTTGGGAAGCTTTTGAATGACTGATTCAATTTCTTTACTTGTGATTGGTTTGTTGAGGTCATCTATTTCTTCTCGAGTCAAAGTTGGTTGTTCATGTCTTTCCAGGAACCCGTCCATTTCATCTAAATTGTTGTATTTATTAGCGTAAAGTTGTTCATAGTATCCTGTTATTACCTCCTTTATTTCTGTGAGGTCAGTAGTTATGTCTTCTCTTCCATTTCTGATCTTATTTATTTGCGTCCTCTCTCTTCTTCTTTTTGTCAGTCTTGATAAGGGCCCATCAATCTTATTGATTTTCTCATAGAACCAACTTCTGCTCTTACTGATTTTCTCTATTGTTTTCATGTTTTCAATTTTGTTTATTTCTGGTCTGATCTTTGTTATTTCTTTCCTTTTGCTTGCTTTCAGGTTAGTTTGCTGTTCTTTCTCCAGTTCTTCCAAGTGGATAGTTAATTCCTGAATTTTTGCCTTTTCTTCTTTTCTGATATAGGCATTTAGGGCAATAAATTTCCCTCTTAGCACTGCCTTTGCTGCGTCCCATAGGTTTTGATATGTTGTGTTTTCGTTTTCATTCGCCTCGAGGTATTTACTAATTTCTCTTGCAATTTCTTCCTTGACCCACTCGTTGTTGAAGAGTGTGTTGTTGAGCCTCCATGTATTTTTGAATTTTCTGGCACTCCGCCTATTATTGATTTCCAACTTCATTCCTTTATGATCCGAGAAAGTGTTGTGTATGATTTCAATCTTTTTAAATTTGTTAAGACTTGCTTTGTGACCCAGCATATGGTCTATCTTTGAGAATGATCCATGAGCACTTGAGAAAAAGGTGTATCCTGCTGTTGTGGGATGTAATGTCCTATAAATGTCTGTTAAGTCTAGCTCATTTATTGTAATATTCAAATTCTCTATTTCTTTATTGATCCTCTGTCTAGATGTTCTGTCCATTGATGAGAGTGGTGAATTGAAGTCTCCAACTATTATGGTATATGTGTCTATTTCCCTTTTCAGTGTTTGCACTGTATTCCTCACGTATTTTGGGACATTCTGGTTCGGTGCATAAATATTTATGATTGTTATATCTTCTTGTTTAATTGTTCCTTTTATTAGTATATAGTGTCCTTCTTTGTCTCTTTTGACTGTTTTACATTTGAAGTCTAATTTGTTGGATGTTAGTATAGCTACTCCTGCTCTTTTCTGATTGTTATTTGCATGAAATATCTTTTCCCAACCTTTCACTTTCAACCTATGTTTATCTTTGGATCTAAGATGTGTTTCCTGTAAACAGCATATAGAAGGATCCTGTTTTTTAATCCATTCTGCCAGTCTATGTCTTTTGATTGGGAAATTCAGTCCATTAACTTTTAGTGTTATTACTGTTTGGATAATATTTTTCTCTAGCATTTTGCCTTTTGTATTATATATATCATATCTGGTTTTCCTTCTTTCTACACTCTTCTCCATATCTCTCTCTTCTGTCTTTGTATCTGACTCTAGTCCTCCCTTTAGTATTTCTTGCAGAGCTGGTCTCTTGGTCACAAATTCTCTCAGTGACTTTTTGTCTAAAAATGTTTTAATTTCTCCCTCATTTTTGAAGGACAATTTTGCTGGATATAGAAGTCTTGGTTGGCAGTTTTTCTCTTTTAGTAATTTAAATATATCATCCCACTGTCTTCTTGCCTCCATGGTTTCTGCTGAGAAATCTACACATAGTCTTATTGGGCTTCCCTTGTATGTGATGAATTGTTTTTCTCTTGCTGCTTTCAAGATCCTCTCTTTCTCTTTGACCTCTGACATTCTAACTAGTAAGTTTCTTGGAGAATGCCTATTTGGGTCTGTTCTCTTTGGGGTGCGCTGCACTTCTTGGATCTGTAATTTTAGGTCTTTCATAAGAGTTGAGAAATTTTCAGTGATAATTTCTTCCATTAGTTTTTCTCCTCCTTTTCCCTTGTCTTCTCCTTCTGGGACACCCACAACACGTATATTTGTGTGCTTCATATTATCATTCAGTTCCCTGATCCCCTGCTCAAATTATTCCATTCTTTTCCCTATAGTTTCTGTTTCTTTTTGGAATTCAGATGTTCCATCCTCCAGTTCACTAATTCTAGCCTCTGTCTCTTTAAATCTACCATTGTAGGTATCCATTGTTTTTTCCATCTTTTCTACTTTGTCCTTCAATCCCATAAGTTCTGTGATTTGTTTTTTCAGACTTTCGATTTCTTCTTTTTGTTCAGCCCATGTGTTCTTCATGTCCTCCCTCAATTTATTGATTTGGTTTTTGACGAGGTTTTCCATTTCTGTTCGTATATTCAGCATTAGTTGTCTCAGCTCCTGTATCTCATTTGAACTATTGGTTTGTTCCTTTGTCTGGGCCATATCTTCAATTTTCCTGGCATGATCCGTTATTTTCTGCTGGCGTCTGGGCATTTAATCAGATATCCCTGGGTGTGGGACCCAGCAGGTTGAAAGATTTTCTTGTGAAATCTCTGGGCTCTGTTTTTCTTATCCTGCCCAGTGTGTGGTGCTCGTCTGTCTGCGGGTCCCACCAGTAAAAGATGCTTTGGCTCCTTTAACTTTAGAAGACTCTTGCTGTGGGGGAGGGTCGCCAGCCGAAGCGGCTTGGGGGAGTGCCGATCCAAATCTCCCAGCTGGCCTGGGAATCGCATGGGGGGGTGCGCCGGCCGCCGCGGCTTGGGAGGGTGCCAATCCAAATCTCCCAGCCGGCCCGGGAAGGAGGGAGGGAGGGGCGCTGGCCGCCACGGCTTGGGGAAGTGCCGATTCAAAGCTCCCAACCGGCCCGGGAATCCACGCGTTGGGGGGGCGGGGCGCCGGCCTCCGCGGCTTGGGGGATTGCCGGTCCAAATCTCCCACCCGGCCCGGGAAGCAAAGCGTGGCGGGGGGGGCGCTGGCTGCCGTGGCTTGGGGGAGTGCTGATCCAAAGTTCCCAGCCGGACCGGGAAGCCACGTGTGTGGAAGGGTCCCCAGTCACCGGCCTCCGCTGCTTGGGGGACCTCTGATCTAAATCTCCCAGCCGACCCGGGAGGCTGCGCATGGGGGTGGGGTGGCGCTGGCCACCGCGGCTTGAGGGGACCATCTCCAAATCTCACTGCTGGCCCAGGAAGGAGGGAGGGAGGGGCTCCGGCCGCCAGCCGCCACGGCCCGGGGAAGCGCACGCCCCTCGGGGATCTCACCGCAGCGGATTCTCCCAGCCGGTTCAGCCGTTCCAGAATCGGGTACTTGTCTTTTTGGTCTCTGTTGTGGCTCCGGGAGCTGTTCTGTACCATTTCTGTTTCTTTAGTAGCTGTTCTGGAGGAGGAACTAAGACCCATGCGTCTTACTAAGCCGCCATCTTCTCCAGAAGTTGCGTTGCCGTTTTTCACTGCGGTTTTTTAGTTTCTTAGTCCCACTTTTCCCTGGATGCTGTGTAGTGCTCCCCTGATCTCTGAAGCCCCAGAACAGTTGTTATGGACAGTTTTTCCCTGTACAATAGCTGTTTTGGGGAGAGGAGTAAGCCCTGTAACTCTCTATTTTGTCATCTTCCCAGAAGTCCTCTCTAGTATTAATAGGTAGAAAAAGCTTCAGTTTTATCACGGGAGTTAGTTTAGAGTTTGTTTGTTTTTTTTATTGTTGATTGATTTGACATTTCCTATTTGTAGTGAAGTTTATTTTCTTTTTCTTTTATTGTATTGCATTTTATTTTCTGATAGATGAAACTCAAGAAGTAACAGCTGTTTAATCAGGATTCTTTACTATGGACAAAATATGATTGGAATTTTTTAAATTCTAATGATGTGTGTAAATTTAAAATGAAAAATTCATACCTTGGCTTGCATATTACGGTTCTCTGCAGAAACAGAATTGTTAGTTTTGTTGATTCTGTTGTTTTTTTTTGTTAATTATTTTTTATATAAGTAAACAAACAATACACTTAGAACCACCAACAGTGGATATCTTAGTTAACTTAACTATAGGCATGTTTAAATAAAGTATCCATATAATCATTGTAAAGCCTGTGTTTGCTCAGTAAGTTTCATAAACCAATTTAAAATTAAGGTAACAAGAAAAAATATCTACATATTCAGATAGCAAAATTCTTAAATTCTAAGTAATAAACGCTTATCTAGATACCATTTGATCAGGTATCAAAGCTGTGAATGTTCTCAAAATATCAAGTAGAAAGTTCTTACAAATATCTGTATTGCTATAGTAATGACTGATGTTACTAGTTTCCTAATTTCAGGAAAATATGAAGATACAAATATTTTTATAATTAACATATGGAAATCTTAATCACCTAAAATGGGTATCTAAGTTAGCTTATCCATAGGCATATTAAAAAAAGAAATCTAAGTAATCATCATAAAGCCTGTTTGTACAGTATGTTTCATAAACCAATTTAAAATTAAAGCAAGGAAGGAAAAAAATTATAAATATAGATACAGAGTTTTTTGAATTTTAAATATTAAACATCTTAATACCATTTGATTAACCATCAAAGCTGTGTGTGTTCTCAAAATATCAAGTAAAATGTTTTTACAGATATCAACTTTTCTGTGGTACTAATCTATGTTACTAAATATTTTCAAATTTTTGATTTCAGGAATTTATCTACTATTACTGTAACTGCCTATAGTTTTTTTTTAAACCATTTTTTAGTTGTAAAATGTAACTATATATACAAAGAAAAACAATAATTTTCAAAGCACATTTCAACGAGTTGCTACAGAACAGTTTCCAGAGTTTGTTAGGGGCTACCTACCATGCGCTCAACTTACGTTTTTCCCTCTAGATGCTCCAAAACACTGGCAGCTTTCTCAGAGTCATAATAATGGAATCATACATATCTATCCTTTTGTATCTGACTTATTTCACTCAGCATTATGTTCTCAAGGTTCATCCACATTGTTAAATGTTTCGGAACATCATTTTGTCTAAATGCTGCATAATATTCCATCATATGTATGTACCACGTTTAGTTTATCCAGTCAATTGTTGATGGGCACCTGGATTGTTTCCATCTCTTGGCAATTGTGAATAATGCCACTATGAACAATGGTGTGCAAATGTGTTTGTATCACTGCCTAAATTTTTCTGGGTACATACTGAATATTGGTATTGGCGGGTCATAGGGTAACTCAATATTTGGTTTTCTGAGGAATCACCATACTGATTTCCACAGTGGGTGAACCATTTTCCATTCCCACCAACAGTGAATAAGTTGTTCCAATTTCTCCGTATCCTCTCCAACATTTATAGTTTCCTGTTTGTTTAATAACAGCCATTCTTATAAATGTGAGGTAATATATCAGTGTCATCTTAATTTGCATTTCCCTTGTAGCCAATAAAGATGAGCAGTTCTCCGTGTACTTTTTAGCCATCTGTAGTTGCTCTTCAGGAAAGTGCCTATTCAATTCCTCTGCCCATTTTATAATTGGATTGTTTGTTCTTTTGTTGGTGAGCTGTATAATTTCTTTATGCAAACAGGATATCAAGCCTTTATCCAGTAAGTGGTTTCCAAGTATTTTCTCCCATTGAGTTGGCTGCCGCTTCACTTTTTTAACAAAGTCCTTTGAGGAACAGAAGCTCTTGATTTTAGGGAGCTCCGTTTGTCTATTCTTTCTTTCACAGCTTGTGTTTTAGGTGTAAAGTTTAAGGAGCTACCTCATATTTCCAGATCTTGAAGATGTTTCCCTACATTTGTTTCAGGAAGTTTTATGGTGCTTGCTTTTCTTACATTAAGGTCTTTGTTACATTTTGAATTAATTTTTGAATAGGGCGTAAGGTAGGGGTCCTCTTTCATTCTTTTGGCTATTGAAATCCAGTTCTCCCATGCCTATTTATTGAAAAGCCTATTCTGTCCCAATTCAGTGAATTTGGGGGCCTTATTGAAGATCAGATATCCGTAAATTTGGTGGTCAATCTCTGCACTCTTGATTCTACTCCACTGGTCAGTCCTGTCTTTGTGCCAGTACCATGCTATTTTGACCACTGTGGTTTTATAGTAAGCTTTAAAGTTAGGCTGTGATAGACCTCCCACTTCACTGTTCTATTTTTAGGATATCTTTAGCTATTCGAAGTCTCTTTCCCTTCCATATAAATTTGATAACCAGTTTTTCAAAGACTTCAAATAAGTTGTTGGAATTTTTATTGGTATTGCATTGAATCTGTAGATCAGTTCAGGTAAGATTGACATCTTGATGATATTCAACTTTCCTATCCATGAGCATGGAATATCTTTCCATCTACTTAGGTCATTTTATTTCTTTTAGTATTTTTTTTTTTTTTTTGTAATTTTCTGTGTATATGTCCTTGACATCCCTGGTTAAGTTTATTCCTAGGTACCTAATTCTTCTGGTCACTATTCTGAATGGAATTTTTGCTTTAGTTGTCACCTCAGATAGGTCATTGCTTGTGTATAGAAACATTACTGATTTTTGTACTTTAATCTTGTATCTTGACACTTTGCTGTTTATTAGCTCAAGTAGTTTTACTGTAGATTTCTCAGGATTTTCTAAGTATAGGATCATGTCATCTGCAAATAATGAAAGTTTTACTTCTTCCCTTCCTCTTTGGATGCCTTTTATTTATTTTTTCAGTCTAATTTCTCCAGCTAGTACTTGTTAATACAATGTTGAATAATAGTGGTGACCATGAGCATCCTTGTCTGATTCCTTATCTCATGGGGAATGCTTTCAATTTCTCACCATTAAATATGATGCTGGCTATGGGTTTTTCATATATGCCCTTTATGATATTGAGAAAGTTTCCTTCAATGCCTAACTTTTGAAGTGTTATTATCAGGAAAGGATGCTGGATTTTGTTGAATGTTTTACAGCATCAATCGATATGATCATTTGATTTTTCCCTTTTGATTTGTTAATATGCTGTATTACATTGATTGATTTTCTTATGTTGAAACACCCTTGCATTCCAGATATGAATCCCACTTGATCATGATGTAAATTCATTTAATATGGCATTGGATATTATTTGCTAGTATTTGGTTAAGAATTTTCACGTCCATGTTCATTAGGGAGATTGGTCTGTAATTTTCTTTTCTTATATCGTCTTTATCTGATTTTGGCATTAGAGTGATATAAAATGAGAAGGTAATGTTCCTTTTTCTTCAATATTTTTGAGAGTTTGAGCAGGATTGGTGTCAGTTCTTTTTGATAAGTTTGATAAAATTCTCATGTGAAGCCATCAGGTCCTGGGCTTTTTTTTGTGGGAAGATTTTTGATGACTGATTGGATCTCTTGTAATTGGTTTGTTGAGATCTTCTATTTCTTCTCAAGTCAGTACAGGTAATTCGTGGCTTCCTAGGAGTTTGTCCATTTCATCTGAGTTACTAGCTTATTCGCATATAGTTGTTCATAATATTCTCTTATGATTTAAAAAATTTTTTTTATGATCTGTGGTAGCAACCTGCTCTCATTTCTGGTTTTATTTATTTGTGTCCTTTCTCTTCTTTGTTAGTGGGCTCGGGCTCGGGACCATTAATTTTATTAATTTTCTCAAAGAACCAACTTTTAGTTTTGTTGATTCTGTTATTTTATCATTCTCCAGTTTGTTTATTTCTGCTTTATTTTTTATTATTTCTCTTATTTGCTTTGGGGCTTGTTTGCTGTTCTTTCTCTAAATTCTCCAGGTGAGCAGTTAAATTCTCAAGTTTTGCTCATTCTTCTTTTTTAACATAAGCATTTAGGGCAATAAATTTCCCTCTCAGCGCTGCCTTTGCTGCATCCCATAAGTTTTAAATGTTGTATTCTCATTATCATTTATCTCCAGATATTTACTGATTTCTCTAGCATTTTCTTCCTTGACCCACTCATTATCAAGAGTGTGTTGTTTAGTCTTCATAAGCTCTGTTTTTTTTGGTGATTATTAATTTCCAACTTTATTCTGTTGTGATCAGAGAAAGTGCTTTGAAAAATTTCAATCTTGTTAAATTTTTAGAGGCTTAGTTTATGTCCTAGTATATGATTTACCCTGGAGAATGTTCCATGTCACTAGAGAAGAATGTGTATCCTGGTAATTTGGGATGTAATGATCTATATGTCTATTAGATCTAATTCATTTATCTTACTGTTTAGATTCTGTTTCCTTGTTATTCCTCTGTGTGGTTGTTCTATCTATAGCAGAGAGTGGTGTTTTCCACTATTACTGTGGAAAGTCTTCCACAGTAGTGGAAGTCTTCCACTGTTACTGTTGATATTTCTATAGCTCCCTTTCCAATATGTGCCTCATGTACTTTGGAGCTCCTTGTTGGGAGCATACACGTTTATGATTGTTATTTCTTCCTGGTGAATTGTCCCTTTTATTAATATGTAGGGTCATTCTTTGTCTCTTATGACATCTTTACAATAAAGTATTTTGTCTGATATTAGTATAACTGCTTTCGCTTTCTTTTGGTTACAATTTACATAGAAGATCTTTTTCCATCCTTTCACTTTGAATCTATGTCCTTGAGTCTAGGATACATCTCTTGTAAACAGCATATAGATGGATTATGTTTTTTTTATCCATCCTGTCAGTCTGTATCTTTTAATTAGTGCGTTTAGTCCATTAACATTCAAAGTAGTTACTGTAAAAGCAGTTCTTGATTCTACCATCTTGTTCTTTAGTTTTTATTTTTCAGGTCTGCATATTGTTCTCCTTCTCTCTTTTTTTTCTTTTAAATTACTTTTACTCATAGTCTTTAATTCTGTGCCCTCCTCCAGACCTCCCTCTCCTGTCTTTTTTTTATCAGCTGGCAGGGCTGTGTTTAATATTTCTTGTAGGGCTGCTCTCTTGTTGACTAGTTCTCTCAATCTTTCTTTATCTTTGAAGATTTTAATCTCTCCTTCAATTTTTTTTGTTTGTTTTTGTGGCATGCCCAGGCTCCAGGAATCAAACCCGGATTTCTGGCATGGCAGGCAAGAATTCTGCCCCTAAGCCACCATTACCTGTCCTCTCTCCCTCAATTTTGAAGGATAACTTGGCTGGCTATGGAATTCTTGGTTGAAAGCCTGTCTCATTCAGGACCGTAAAAATATCACACTACTGCCTCCCTGCTTCTGTGGTGCCTATTGAGCAGTCTGAAGTCAGTCTTATGTGTTTTACCTTGTATGTAGTAGATTGCTTTTCTCATGCTGCTTTCAGGACTTTCTGTTTCTCTTTAACACCTGGCAGTCTGATTAGTATGTGCCTTGGAGTGGGCTTGTTTGGATTTATTCTCTTAGTTCCCTGGGCCTCTTTGATATGCATATTCATGTCTTTTATAAGGTTTGGAAAGTTTTCTCCAGTTCTATCTTCAACTAACTTTTTACCAACCCTTTACTCTTCTCTTCTCCTTCTGGCACACCAGTACTTTTTGCAGCTCTTGTTGTCCATCATTTCCTTAAGATCCAGTTGCATTTTTTTCCATCTTTTCTGTCGTTTGTTCTTTTGTGCGCTCTATTTCTATTGTTCTTTCTTCTGACTCACTTATTCTTCCTTCTGCTTCTTCGAATCTGCTATCATGTGTCTCCATTTTATTTTTTATTTGATGTACTTTATCTTTTATTTCTGTGAGATCTGCCATTTTTCTATTTAACCTCCCAAATTCTTCTTTATGTTCTTCTAGTGTCTTCCTGATACCCTTTATTTCTTATTATTTCTTAATTCTTTGTATGCATTTGTATTTTGGTATCTCTAAAAAGTAAGAAATGAAATTGCATACCCCAAAAATGCAATATAAGAGTGTAGGCATTTATAATTACCCAAATGATTACCTTTACTGGAAGTCTATTTCTTTATGCTGCTTTGAACCTCTGTCTAGTATCCTTTCCTTTCAGTCTGAAGAGCTTCCTTTAGCATTGTTTGTAGGGCAGGTCTGTTCGTGATGAATTCTCAGTTTTGTTTATCTGAAAGTGTCTTGATCTCTTCCTCATTTTTAAAAGAATCTCACCAGATATAAAATTCTTAGTTGGCAGTTGTATTTAAACCTTGGCAGTTGTCTTCTTGCCTACATGGTTTCTGCTGAGAAATTGTAACTTAATCTAATTGTGATTCCTTTGTACATAATACGTTGGTTTTCTCTTGCAGCTTTCAGAACTTTCTCCTTATCTTTTGTTTTTTAACAATTTGATTAGCATGTGGGTGTTTGTTTTTCTTCAGCTTTATCCTGTTTGGTGTTCTCTGGACTTCTTGGATGTGCATAGTCACATCTTTTGCTAAGATTGGAAAGTTTTCTATCATTATTTCTTTGAATACTCCTGCCCCTTTCTTCTTCTGGGACAATATAATGAATATATTGGTATGTTTGATGGTATCCCAGAGGTGTCTTGGGCTGTTTTTGCTTTCATAATACTTTTTTTTTTTCTGATCTTGAGCCTGACTAATTTCAGCTGTCTTGTTTTCGAGTTTGCTGTTTCTTTCATTTGCTATCTCCAGTCTGTTGTTGAAACCCTTCTGGGAATTTTTCATTTCAACTATTGTGGTCATCAATTTCAGTTTGGCTCCTTTTTAAAATTTCTGTCTCTTTATTGAGATTCTTATATCATTTACGCATCATTTTCTTGATATCCATTAGTTCTTCCTCTGTCTCTTTCTCTTCATCTCCTGGAGCATATTTAAGATCACTTTTTAAAAGTATTATTTTGGTATATCCATAAAATGATGCTCTTTGTTGATGTTTTCTGGATTTTTATTCTCTTCCTTTGGATGGGTCATCGTTGTAATTGTTTGTTACACACTGTATGTTTTAATATTTAAAATGTTAACTTTAGCATGTATTACCTGAGATGTCTGTATCTTGAGTTAGTAACCCAACTGGTGAAAAGACAGAGATTTTCTTGAGAATGCAAAATTCATGTTCCTGCCTGTCTTTTCCTGGTCTGTCTTGTCCTCCATGCTAGTGGCCTTAGGAGTTCCCCACTTTACAGGAGTTTGAATGGCACCCTGACTTCCCAGAAGACAGAAATCCTCCCTTTCCTGAGTGTTCCATTGCCAGGCCTTCCGCCTGAATTGTTTCTTACACTGATTTTGTTGTCTCAAGCAGCTTTTGCCTGGAGGGCAAATTCTGGGAAGGTGGCTTGCTGGGGAGGAGTTTTCCCAAGTCGGTCTTCCCAGCTAGCACAAGGCTAGACGTACAATGGGAGCGCAGGCCAGACTGAAACTGCCCTGGAGAGAGAATGAGGGAGGGGCCAGGAAGGGCACCAAGAGCATCTTCCACACTCCCCAGAGCTGTGCTTTCTTGACCTACTCAGCAGTTGCAGCCCATAGCTGTCCTCTGAAGTTCTGAGAAAGCATACCATCTTGAAGTCTCTTCTCCTGCTTTTTTGTTCAAGGTTTGTTGAAATTGAGGTCACCCTCAGAGTTGGGCCACGAGTGGCCTGAAGTAGGTAATCAAGAGTCTTGATCAGTGATCAACCTAGACCCATTCCAAATATTAGAGAATGGATTTTTATTTCCCTTCCTGGCACTAGCAAGTATGTCAAGGGCCAGACTCCACTTCTGCATGCCACAAGATGGTACTTATCAGCTTCTTCCTTCCAGTCTTCCCTGGATGCTGTACAGTGCTGTATGGCATTTTACTGGACTCTGGAGTTTCACAATAGTTGATTCAGACATTTCCTGCCTGTTTATTAGCTGTTCTGGTAAAGGGACTGATTTCCTAGCATTTCCTACTCTACCATATTCCCATAATCCCCATCTATTAATCCTTTTAATGGATGAATGATATTCCATGTCATGGCCATGTATTACTTTATTTAACCTATCCCATCTGTGCACATTATGTTTCCAGGTTTTTTTGTTGTTTTTTTTTTAACAAACAATACACCTTATCTGTGTGCATTGTTTTATTGATCCCAGTTGTGGAAGTGTGTCTTTAGGATATATTCCTTGAAGCATGAGGTATCAAAGGGATTTGCATCTTAAATATTAATATTCATTTACCAGATTGACTTCCAAAAAGGCTGTGTACATGCTACTACTTGTTGTGGTAGAACTGTTCTTTCCCTAAACTTTTTCCAATACTCAGTAATACCAGCCTTTAATCTTTAATCTTTATATGATGATATGAGAGAAATAGCATAGTTTTTTCTTATATATTTATTGTAACTATCATGGGTGATAAATGTCAGATCTTATAAATTTTTACTTCTGATAGGTAATAAGGGATATTAATTTCTTTTTGGTTTTTGTTCTTAGAAAATACTGTTTAAAAAGTACTTTATAGCTTTATATTGCCTACTTTGAAGTTAAAGAGTAAAATACAGTCACCGACTTGTTTACATAAAGATATTGGTCATGTTATTTAATACATCATTTGGCTTACCATATTTGAATCCTTATCCCAAATGCTCTACATACCCCATGACTTCTGACATTTCATAATTTTTCAGTATAATAGTATGTATTTTCTCTTCCGTTAGTACTGATAAGGAAGTAATTAAAATTGTAGTACCAGAGCTAATTAAAAAAGCTGGTAAAAGCACTATACTAAAATGAATGCAAGCATGCACAGTCAGTGTTTGTGTTTGCCAGTCACTTTTATTCCTTGGGCCTGTATTTCTTACTCCCACTACGGCAAACAGATATATGCTATTGGACACCAAACGATCATAGTCTCTAACAGTAATTAGCCCAGACTCTTCATTATTACTGGAGAAATAGTTTTAAGCTCATGTTTTGCCTAAGGCTGATATAGAAAATATATAATAGTGCCACAGTTCAGCAGAACTTTGCTGTCATACTATTGGTGGGGTCTAGATGTTCTTGAAGTTAAGATTGTTATAAAGTTATTCTAACTTAGAGCAGTAAACCACTGTGGTTAAAATGGCTTGTTGTTGTTACATTAAAGTACAATATGGACAGCACTTTTAATTGTATGTCATGCCATAAAGGTATATATTTTGGTAAACATTTAACCTATTTTGTATTAAAGAAAGCCCATAGGAAATCGGGGCTAGGATCTGTTTTTCTTTTTTCTTTTTTTTAACTCTCTCATTGTATAATATATATACAAAGCAAAGAAATAAAAAAGCAATAGTTTTCAAAGCACTCTTCAAAAAGTAGTTACAGCACAGATCCCAGAGTTTGTCATGGGCTACCAAACCATCCTCTCAGAGTTCTCCTTCTAGCTGCTCCAGAATATAGGAGGCTAAAAGGCATAATTTTTTTTTTATCATCCACAATTGACTTTTTTTTCTTTCTTGTAAAAAGTAATTTATATACAAAAAAGCAATAAATTTCAAAGCACAACACCACAGTTAGTTGTAGAACATATTTCAAAGTTTGGCATGGGTTATAATTCCACAATTTTAGGTTTTTACTACTAGCTGCTCTAAGATACTGGAGAATAAAAGATATCAATTTAATGATTAATCAGTCATATTCATTTGTTAAATCCTATGTCCTCTGTATGCCTCCACCATCACTTTTGATCTTTTTGTTACTCTCTTGAGGGTATTAGGGCTATGGCCATTCCAACTTTTTCATATTGGAAGGGTCTGTCAGTAATATGGGATAAGGAAATAGAACTAGTTTATGTTCCGGAGGGGCTGGGCCCTTTAGGTTTCAGGACTTACAGGATTTATTCTTAACTTGTATAGATTCTTGTCCAGTTTATTAAATGCTTGCTTCTTTGAGCATTGACTTGATTTTGCCATTATAGGAGCAAAAACATTTACAAAAATGCTTTTTTGTTTGTTTTTTTTTTTAAATCCTCATTAAGAGGATTTAGAGATAATTGAGCAAACTACTAAGAATCAGTTTATCTTCATTATCTTTAAACATTAAATTAGTTTCTCTTTGTAGCTATAAAAACATTATAGAGTAGGGAGACATTTGTGGTGAGGTAAAACTGGAAGTATAAATTCTTAGATTCTGTGTACTGTTCAGTGAAAAGGTTTCCAGATTCTCAATTAGTGGCTATGGTATCATTGTAAATTTTCTCTCCCAGAATGTTTTTGTTGTTTTTTACCCCATACCAATAATAGGTAGCATGAGGTGGAAAGGTATCACATTTAATTTTGTAAACAGTAAACTTTGTTTTTTTTATGGGAAAATAGTGGTTTAATCTTTAATTTCAATGCTTCGGTTCTGCATGTTTTTAAATGTAGGGAAGGAACTGTCATACATGGTGATTTTACAACAAAATTGTGTAGGAAGAATAAAAATCTGGAGCACAGCTAAGGAAGGGTAAACTAAGTACTTTTTGTGTAGTTAGTAAAAGGGAGTCTTCTTAAGATGCTGGTTAATGGGGTTTATTGTTTATCCAGAAGATTTGACCTTGTGAATTGACTTATTCTTCTCCAAGGCACTTGAGAGAAAAGACAACGATAGCAGTTACATCTAGAGGCTATTATGGATTGGAGGATGAGAAGGGAACTGCATGTACTTCAACAAGGCGTCGGTCAACACCGCGAAGTTTGGCAGGCTTGACAAGTGGAGTTTTTGAATCTATAATGGTTCAAGTTTTGAGACAGGAAGAACAGCTGAGAGCAAAAGAAGAAAAAAGGTAAATGTAAAAAAAAAAAATTAAGTTTCATGATATTCAAATTCCAGGAATTGTTTTTCAGAGAGTAGATGTAAAACTTTTGTATGCCCATATCAAATTTCCAAGTCCGTTTTAGTAGTTCGCTAAAATGCATTGTCACCATAGTATGAATGTGTAATGAGATATGACAATGAAATTTATTTAAAAATAGTTTTAAATTTCAAAGACAAATTACTTTAAAGCTATAAAAAATAATTTTTTTAAAAGATAGAATGCTTTCAAGATTTCTGTAAGTATAAGTGAACAATAAATCCTAAGTTAGAGGACTTTTATATAGATTTGTAGAGCTTTAGAATAGAATCACATACGTTAAAAATTAGAAATTTCAGAGATTATGTAGTTCAGGCATAACAAATATGTTTCACCTCTGCCAGTTCCTCCATTGGTATTAATTTCTGGAGTAACTGTGCGAATTTTGGGTTCATTAGGATAGAGTCTTATGCTCAACTAGGGTTACCTTTTAGGGTTTGGGAGCATAAAATAATGGCATTTACATAACTTATTTTATTTTACAAATAAGGAAACAAGGTCCTGGAGAATATACATGATTTGTCACATTTACTGGCAGAACAAAGACTGATGGTTTTTATACTAAATCAAATCTCAAACTATGTTAGGAGTAATTTTTTATGTAAAAGGGAAATGCTAATGCCACTCAAAGGCAATTTATAATATCTTGTGGTGGTTCTTAAAGTAATAAATATAACTTGCTTTGATATTTGTGGGAATAAAATTCAGACTTGAGAATCTCTATTATCATAACTTTTATAGCAGTGATTGAGAACTCATTGTGAAATACATTTTTCCTTGTTCAGAACTTATGGAACTATTCCAGGAAAGGGAGGTTTATAGAAAGGGATAAAGATCAGTCTGAAAGTAGTATACAGTAAATCTGAACAGAGAAAGATAAAAGAACGGATTGTAAGAGGAGAGAAATATAGTCGTCTAGATATCACTTAGGCATAAGGAGAGGTCACATTGTTCGGGGAATAATCAGTAAGAATTAATACCTTCCTTGATAGAGTGAGAACAAAGTAAGAGACAAAAAAAGGTGAGTCAGGAGGTAGTTGTAATAATAGAAATAGTAACAAGAAGAATGGTTAACATTTACCGAGTATGTCTATTTACCAGGTTTAGCTCAACATTTATCCTGAGGTACAGAGAGATTAACTACCTTGCCAGAGGTTAGACAGTTCTTGAATGGTGAAGTGTCAAGATTTGAACCCAGTGTCAAATGATAAAGTGTCAAGATTTGTCTTTGCTGGAAACAGCAAAGAAAATAGAAGAACTTGAAAGTGTGTTTTTCAGGCTTGGGAAAGAGCGGTGAGCTCTGGTTTTTGATAAGTTGTTTGAAGTGATGAGGAAAACATTAAACATCCAAGTGGAAATGGCCATTAGGATACTAGATATATGAATGAATCTTTTTTCCTTCTGTAATTCTACATGTTTATTTTGTACCTATGCTTAACATCAAATAAACATAGGTGGCTAAGACATGTGGAGAAAATCCTCCGTTAAATGACTTGGTAGCTATGATGATTTAATGGAGTAATATATATTAAACTATTTCTTTGGGTATGGTGTTAATTTTTTTTAATTATAAGTATTTTAAGTGTTGAACAAAGAATAGATAAAATTATAACAAAGTCCTTTGTACCCACAACCAGCAACTTTTAAAGAAATTTAACGTTACAGATAACAATCAAAATTCTGTCCTTTCCTTCCTGTCTCCAGAAGAAACCACTATCCTGATTTTTTTTGTTATCATTCCTGTGCCTTTTATTATTGAATTATAAGAGTTCTTTATATATTCTAGACGCAGGTCCTTTTTCAGATATAGACACATTTCTTCCTGTTTATGGACTGCATTTTCATTTTCATTACAGTGTCTTTTGAGAAAGAAAAGTTTTTTACTTTGGAATTCAGTTCATCAGGTTTTTTTCTTTGTTGTTTTGTTCTATTTGTAGCCTATCGAAGAAGGCTTCATTTAGTTTTAAAACTAAAACATGCTTTAGTTTTAACTGTTAGGGTCTATGTTCCATTTGAAGTTAAATATTTGATGTGAGGTAAGGGTCACATTTCCTTCTCCAATATGAATAGCCAGTTGTTCCAGTATCATCTGTTGAAAGAAAACACTATTCTTTCACCATTGAATTACCTTTATACTTTTGTTAAAATCAACTGAATATATATGTTTGTGAGTCTTTCTTGACTCTCTTCTGCTCCATTGATCCACATGTGTGTCCTTATACTAATACCACACTGACTTAATTACTGTAGTTTTAAATTAAGTAATATGAATATTCCAACTTTTTTTTTCAAAATTGTTTAGCTGTTCTAGGATCTTTGCATTTTCATATAATTGTAAAATTATACTGTAAATTTCTACAGAAAAAGAAAAATCCTGAGGGAATTTTGATTGGAATTGCGTGGAAGCAATCAGTCACTTTCTGGATAATTGATATCTTTATGGTATTAAATCTTCCAAGTCATGAAGGTGCTTTATCTCTCAATTTATTTAAGTTTTCTTTAATTTTTCTCAGCAATATTTTGAAGTTTTCAGTGTGTATGTATTTCACATTTTTGGTTGATTATATATCCCTACAGAGTTCACTCCTTTTGATGGAATTGTAAATCATTTTTTAAAATTAAATTTACAACATGAGTGGACCTTAAGAACATTATGCTGAGTGAGATTAGCCAGAAACAAAAGGACAGATACTGTATGGTCTCACTCATATGAGCTGACATTAGCGAATGAACTTGGAGCATTTCAATTCGTAACAGAGACCATCAGGTGATAGAAATAGGGTAGGTATTGGGTAATTGGAGCTAAAGGGATACAGATTGTGTAACAGGACTGACTGTAAAAATTCAGAAATGGATAGCACAATACTACTTAACTTTCATACAATAATGTTAGAACACTGAATGAAGCTGAATGTGAGAATGATAGAGGGAGGAGACCTGGGGGAACAAATGAAATCAGAAGGAAAGATAGACAATAAAGACTGAGATGGTATAATCTAGGAATGCCTAGAGTGTAAAAAAAAAAATTAACTTTGCAGTTGTTTGTGGCTAATACATATAGAAATACAGTTTATTTTAGAATGATGACTTTTGTCTATTTCTTTTCTGAGTTCTTTCAAATTTGCTTCGTGTAGTTTGAAAATCTCCTATTGGATGCATACGTATTTATGATTCTTACATATTTTTGATTGATTGTACCCCTTTTTTATTATATGTCCCTTTTTATTCCTGGTAATATTTCTTATTTAATATTCCATTTTTTATTCCTGGTAATATTTCTTATTTAATACTCCATTTTATCTCCACTGTTGGCTTATCAGTTATACCTCATTGCTTGATTTTTTTTCCACTGGTTTCTTTAGGGTTTACAATAGTTGCTTTAACTTATCACAGTCTATTTACCCTTTCCATCCTTTGTGCTGTGGTTGTCATACACTTTACTTCTACATGTTTTATAAATCCTAATATGTTATTTGCTTTAAGCAGTTATATTTTAAGGAAATTTTTAATTGAGGGGAAAAGCTTTATATTTATCCATACATTTACCCTTTTTAATATTCTTCCTTTTTATATTGATCCATGTCTCCATCTAGAAATCGTTTTTCTACTGCCTTAAAGAACTTCCTTTAACATTTCTTTTAATGTAGATCTGCCAGTGATTAATTCTGAGCTTTTTTACCTGAAAGTTTTTATTTTGCTTCACATTTTAAAGGAAGGATACTTTTTTGGGTATATAGGATTCTAGATTGACATTGTTTTTTAATCCAGACTTTTAAATGTGATGTTGTTGTCTTCTACCATGCATAGTTTCTGAAGTAGTCTGCTGTCATCCTTATGTTCCTCTATACATAATGTGTATTATTTCTCTGTCTGCTTTTAAGATTTTTTTCTTTATCAGTAGATTTCAGCAATTTGACTGTGCTGTGGGGTTATGTGTGTGTGCTTAGCTTGCTAAGGTTTCATTTTGTTTCTCTGATATTTGGGTTTTTGGTATTCTTCTCTGTGCTTCATTTTAGATAGTTTTTACTGCTACATTTTCACATTTGCTAATCTTTTCTTCTTTGGTGTCTATTCCATCAACGTATTATTTCAAAATTGTATTTTTTATCTTTATAAGTTACATTTACTTTATTTTAATATCTTCATTTCTTTCCTCATTATATTCGTGTTTTATTGTCCCTATCTGCTAACTCCGTTATCACTGCCATTTCTGAGCTATTCTGTTTACTTATCTTGTCTTCAGGTTATGTTATACTTTCTTGCTTCTTCTCATGTCCAATAATTTCTTTATTGGAAACTGGACAATGTGAATATTACCTTGTTAAATGTATGAATGTTTATTTACTTAATTTAAAGAGGGCTGAACTTTGTTCTGGCAGAAGGATAGGTTGCTTGTGAATCAGTTTGGTCCTTTCAGGTCCAGGTTTTAAACTTTTCTATGGTGGATCTAGAATTGCCTTCACTCAGGTTTTGCTCTCTTCTAAAGCATGACCCTTCTCAAGTCTCCACTGACTGTCCTGTGATGACTGAGGATTTGCCAGTACTGCTGGTTCAGCTCAGTTTTATGTCCCCACTTTGTCTAAGTTGTTACAATTTCCTTGTTGTTCTTGCCAAACTTTGTGGAGTATTGCTGTTTGAGTAGGAGGCTAGTACTCGGCAAAATTTCAAGAAGACCCTTTTGTAGAATTTGAAGTTTTCTTCTGTATAGCTTCCCTCTTCCTTCCAGGTTTCTTATTTTCCCCAAATGCCAAACTTTGTCTTCTTAACTCAGCTCTGAGTTAAGTTCTCCCTTGCCCACACTTACAGCCTAAAAATTGCTTGTAGTCAGAAACCTTGGGCAATTGTAGAGATGTCTTATTTGTTTTACTTCTCTCAGTAATCACAGTCCTGCACTATTTGTTGTTCAGTGTCAGAAAACATTTATTTCACATCTATTGTCCAATTTAGTAGTTATTTACAGTGGGAGGGTATATTTGGTCCAATTATTCTGTCATACCACAAAAAGAGTACACTTCATGCATTTTTTTTTGTTTTGACTGCATATGTATATTTTCATAGATATATATAACATTGTTTTGCATATCTCTAACTTTTTATAAAATAATTTTCTGTTTTCACTCAGCATTATGTGTCTGAGATTTCCCCTTGTTGAATATTTTGCTCTAGTCTGTTTTAATTGCTGCATAGTATTACATTATGTATATTACATTAAACAGTGTCACACATTCTCCATTTTCCTGATGAGGTGGACGTTTTGGGTTAATTTTAGTGTTTTTTGGGGGGTCGTAGATGTTACAGTGAATATATGTGTCTTAAGGATGGGTAGATATGTATATATATACACACACAACATGCACACGCACACATATATACAAATATACATCATGCCCACACATGCATATATGCGTATCATAATATATATCGCATGCCTATAATTGCATGTGACCTGTATATTTGATATATCATTTAAATTGTGTTTATTCATCCTGCTTTTAATCATATAGTTATGACAAGTTCTTTAATGTTTTGGTAAATGTTGCCATAGCTATAGAATGACAATAGTGTAGTCTTCTTAGAGTTGTGTTGAGGAAGCTAGTTATATCAGTAAAGTAGTTAATGTCAAATATGTTCTTTATAAAGTATTCAACAGATTATAACAATAAAACTTTTGTAGAGTAAGACTTTTTTTATTATGCATCATTAGCTTACAGAGTAAAGTTAATATATTTATTCTCCTTCCTGACAACATAAGAAACTTAGAACTTTTACTCTAGTCACTCTCCTTAAGTCTTAAGTATCATGGTTCTCTAATATTTTAGTTCTATTTGGCTCTATCCATGGTTGCCCATTATTGATAGTTCTCAAATTTTAGTCCTAGGGCCTCTACTTTTTCTTATGTTATACTGTCTTCTTATGTAAATCTTATCCACACCTGTCACTTTAATATTCACCTATATGCAGAGGACTCACAAATATACATCTTTTGGCCAAACCTTTACTCTGAGTTTCAAACTAAATTGCCTCCGTAGCATATTCTATGGTTGTGATGTCTATCATTGTCAATATCAGTGTCTGTCATCTGTCAGAAACAGGCTGCACAATTAAATTAGGATAATTCAAGGAGGGTTTATTTACAAAGGGAATGTTAAAAAAATGGGGTTGCTGTGAAGCAGAACCTTAAGAAATAAGCTGCAACCAGGGTGTAGAATTTATTTCATACTCTAGAGCATTTAGTGAATAGCCAGGAACTGTTTGGAACAACTGTTTGGGGGATTTCCATGACCAGACACACATTATACACCAGTCTGAAATGGGTGGAAAGAGCCAGTATCCCAGCACAGAACTATATGTAAGATCTTCCAAGCTGTAAAGGTTGATGCCCCTTCCCACTGGCACTGCCAACTATTCTGAAGTTATTACCCCATGGGAAACAGAAGTGTCTACTAGGAGCAAGGAAAGGTAGCTCAGCCAAGCTCCAACTGTGAATTTAATTAACAAATCTGGACTATTGAATACATACCCCAAGCACAGATAAATCCAGAGTAAGTATGAAAGGAACCCAGAGGTTTCTTTCCAGCAGAGAGGAGGCAGGGCTGACAAAAAACAGGCTTTCAAAGTGGGCTGAGCTCAAAGAAAAGTCAGAAGAGGGCTGTATTCCAAGAAAAGGGGCACATAGAGCTTCATACCAACTCTGGCTCTTGATTGGCGAACCCAGGTGCTGGGGACCAGCTCTTTCCTTCCTTCCCTCCCCTCCCCTCCCCTCCCCTCCCCTTCCCTCCCCTTCCCTCACCTCCTCCTCCTTCCTTCCTTCCTTCCTTCCTTCCTTCCTTCCTTCCTCCCTCCCTCCCTCCCTCCCTCCCTTCCTTCCTCCCTCCCTCCCCTCCTCCCCCCTCCCTCCCTCCCTCCCTCCCTCCCCTCCTCCCACCTCCCCCCCATTAAAGAAAGCCTCAGGGATTTTCAGTTGTCAGCTCTGCCCTAGAAAATGGCAGAGTTAAGGTATATCTGAAAGACAAAGTAATTAATCCCATGAAGGAGATCATTCCTAAAGGGCATATTTTCCCCTAAGAAAGTGGGGGGTGGGAGACAAGGCCCAGCACAACTTTTGGCTCTCATTCAGACAATTCAGACCATAAGGGCTGGAATACAGAAACAGCCAAAGCTACCTTAGCTTCAGGCTCTGTCTCAACCGTGCCCCTGGCAGGGACAGGGTCTGCTGAGAAGTAAAGGCACTGTACCACTTGACACCAATGCAGAGCTGTAGGCTGACTAATGCCACTTACTGGGCCGGATAGAAAAAAGCATAAAATTGGATGGCTTGACAGGAAAGACTGGCATTCTCTAGGTCTCATCCCCAGGAAACCTTGAAACTCATTATATCTTCTTCCTGAGTCCTGGAATTGTTTTGCCTGGGAAAATCTGATTGGGATTGATCTTGTCTGTCAGGGCAAGACCAAAACAAACCAAAACCAAAGGAAAAAAAAAAAAAGAGCTGAAAAATTCTGATAAGTTTATCAGAAGCTATGCTAGAGGTCTAAAATAAATTGAAGTGAATGTCAAAGAACAGAGAATGAAGCCAACCAACAAGAAAACTCTAAATAAAAGAGAAAAAAATGACCTCCAGAATAAACTAATCAAGTAAAGTAGATACCTAGACATCATCAAAAAATCACAAGTCATATTAGGAAGCACACAGATATGGCCCAGTAAAGGAAACAAACTAACGCTTCAAATGAGATGCAAAAAATGAAACAAATTAAAGATGTTCATAAACTCTTCTAAATCAAATCAACAAGTTGAAGGAAACTGTGGCAAAAGAGCTGAAGGATGTAGTGAAGACACAGGGTGACCATACAGAACAACTCAAAAGCTTGCAAAAACCAGTGGCAGAACTTACGGGAATGAAAGGCACAGTAGAAGAGATGAAAAACACAATAGAGACATACAATAGCATATTTGAAAAGGCAGAAGAAAGGATTAATGAACTAGAGGATGGACGTCTGAAATTCTAGACACAAAAGAACAGATGAGGAAAAGAGTGGAAAAATAGGAGCAGGGTTTCAGGGAATTGAATGATAACCTAAAAATGCATGAATATACATGCTATGGGTGCCCCAGAAGGAGAAGAGAAAGAAAAAGGGGCAGAAAGAATAATGGAGGAAATAATTACTGAAAAATTCCAACTCTTGTGAACGATAAAAAAGTACAGATACAAGAAGTGCAGAGTACCCCAACAGAATATATTCGAATTGACCTGTTCCAGAACACTTGCTAATCAGATTATCAGGTGTCAAAGACAAAGAATTCTTAAAGCACTAACAGAAAAGTGCTCTGTCACAAAGAAGGGAAGCTTGATAAAACCAGGTGCAGATTTCTTGCATAAACCATAGAGGCAAGAAGGCAGTAATATATATTTAAGATACTGAAAGAAAAACTGCCAACCAATATTCTATACTCAGCAAAACTTCCTTCAGAAGTGAGAGAGAGTTTAAAATATACTCGGAAAAAACAGACACTGAAAGAGATTGTGAACAAGAGACCTGCTCTGCAAGTAATACAGGAAGCACTACAGGCACATACAAAAAGACAGAAAAGAAAGGTCTGGAGAAGAGAATGGAAGTGAAGAGTATTATTTAGGGTTAAAAGAGACAGAGAGGGTAGAGCCCACCTCAGATGGATTCCGTCCCTCAAGAAATTCAGACCCCAGGGTCTGGAAAATTGAAGCAATTAAAGCCAGCCTACAACCTCTCCTCTGTCTTCACCACGCCTCCAGCAGGGAGAGTCTGCTGAAGTTAAAGGTACCGCATCACCTTATGCTGGTGAGACCCGCAGGCAGAAAAGCACCACATATTGAGCAGAATAGGGAAAACACAGAGTCCAGAGACTTCATAGCAAAGACTTTCAACCTCCTGGGTCTCACCCTCAGGGAAAACTGATACAGGTGACTCTTTCTTCCTGAGAAGAGGCCAGTTTGGTCTGGGGAAATCTGGCTGGGGTTTTTAATACCTAATTAGACCCCCGAAGTGGGTGGGGGTGGGGGGGAAGCACCATGCAGGCAGGGCAAGAAACAAGAAAACAACTGAAAAATTCTGATCTGTTAAATAAAACCTAAGTGAGAGGTCCAGAATAAGCTGAACTGAATGTCAAAGAACAGATAGACCAAGTCATCCAGCAAAAAAATCCTAGGTGAATAAAGTGAAAACAATCTCCAGAATAAACTGATTAAGGTAGTTAAATGCCTAGATGCCAGCAAAAAATAATGACTCACACTAGGAAAATTAAATGGCCCAAAGGAACAAACCACCAGTACAAATGAGATACAGTAGTTGAAACAATTAATTCAGAATGTTCGAACAGGCAAGGAAAACTTCTTCAAAAATTGAATCAATGAATTGAGGGAGGATATGAAGAAGACAAGGAATGAACAAAAAGAAGAAATCAAAAGTTTGAAAAAACAAATCACAGAACATATGGGAATGAAAGGCACGGTAGAAGAGATGAAAAAAACAATGGAAACCTACAATGTCAGATTTCAAGAGGCAGAAGATACAATTAGTGAACTGGAGGACAGAACATCTGAAATCTGACAAGCAAAAGAAAATAAAGGGAAAAGAATAGAAAAATATAAGCACAGACTCAGAGAATTGAATGACGACATGAAGTGCACAAATATACATGTTGTAGGTGTCACAGAAGGAGAAGATAAGGGAAAAGAAGGAGAAAAACTGATGGAGGAAATGATCGCTGAAAATTTCCCAGCTCTTATGAAAGACTTAAAATTACAGATTGCAGAAGTGCAGCATACCCCAAACAGAATGGATCCAAATAAATGTACTCCAAGGTACTTACTAATCAGAATGTCAGATGTCAAAGAGAAAGAGAAAATCTTGGAAGCAGAAAGAGAAAAGCAATCCATCACATACAAGGGAAGCCCAGTAAGACTATGCGTAGATTTCTCAGCAGAAACCATGGAGGTAAGAAGACAGGGAGATGATATATTTAAATTACTAAAAGAAAAAAACTGCCAACCAAGAATTCTGTATCAGCAAAATTGTCGTTCAAAAATTAGGGGGAAATTAAAACATTTTCAGGCAAAAATTGCAGAGAGAATTTGTGACCAAGAGACTGGCTCTGCAAGAAATACTAAAGGGAGCACTATAGACAGATATGAAAAGACAGGAGGGAGCAGTGTGGAGAAGAGGGTAAAAGTGAAGACTATCAGTGAAGGTAAAAGGAAGAAAAATTAGATATGACATATAAAATCCAAAAGGCAAAATGATAGAAGAAAGTACTACCTGTACAGTAATAACACTAAATGTTAATGGATTAAACTCCCTAATCACAAGACATAAACTGGCAGAATGAATTAAAAAACAGGACCCATCTATATGCCATTACAGGAAATACATCTTAGACTCAAGGATAGACATATGTTGAAAGTGAAAGGTTGGAAAAAGATACTTCATGCAAATAATAATCAGAAAAGCGCAGGAGTAGCTATACTAATATCCAACAAATTAGACTTCAAATGTAAAACAGTTTAAAGAGACAAAGAAGGACACTATGTATTAATAAAAGAAACAATCCAACAAGAAGGCATAACAATCATAAATATTTATGCACAGAGCCAGAATGCTCCAAAATACATGAGGCAAACACTGAAAAGAGAAATAGACGCATCTACCATAATAGGAGACTTCAGTTCCCCACTCTCGTCAGTAGACAGAACATCTAGACAGAGGATCCATACAGAAACAGGGAATTTGAATAATACAATAAATGAGCTATACTTAACTGACATTGATAAAACATTACACCCCACAACTCTCAAGTGCTCATGGATCATTCTCAAGGATAGACCATATGCTGGGTCACAAAGCAAGTCTCAATAAATTTTAAAAGATTGAAATCATACAAAGTATTTTCTCAGATCATACAGGAATGATGTTGGAAATCAATAATAGGCAGAGGGCCAAAAAATTCACAAATACATGGAGGCTTAACAACACACTCTTAAACAACCAGTGGGTCAAGGAAGAAATTACAAGAGAAATCAGTAAATATCTCGAGGCAAATGAAAATGAAAACAACATATCAAAATGTATGGGATGCAGCAAAGGCGGTGCTAAGAGGGAAATTTATTGCCTTAAATGCCTATATCGAAAAAGAAGAAAGGGCAAAAATCGAGGAATTAACTGTCCACTTGGAAGAACTAGAGAAAGAACAGCAAATTAACCCCAAAGCAAGCAAAAGGAAGAAATAATGAAGAGTAGGACAGAAATAAAATGAGAACATGGAAACAATTGAGAAAATCAACAAAACCAGAAGTTGGTTCTATGAGAAAATCAATAAAGTTGATGGACCATTAGCAAGGTTGACAAAAAGAAGAAGAGAGAGGATGCAAATAAATAAAATCAGAAACGGAAGAGGACATAACCACTGACCCCACAGAAATAAAGGAAGTAATGACAGGATCCTATGAACAACTTTATGCTAATAAATTCGACGATGTAGATGAAATGGACAACTTCCTAGAAAGGCATGAACGACCAACATTGACTCGAGAAGAAATAGACGTCCTCAGCAGACCAATCACAAGTAAAGGAATTCAATCAGTCATTAAGAAGCTCCCCAAAAAGAAAAGTCCAGGACCAGACGGCTTCACATGTGAATTCTGCCGAACATTCCAGGAAGAATTGGTACCAATCCTGCTTAAACTCTTCAAAGAAATTGTAGTATTTCTATACAGTTGTAATAAACAATCTGAAGGGGAAATCACGAAAGAATTTCCATTTACAATTGCAACCAAAAGAATAAAATATTGAGGAATAAATTTAACTAAGGAGACAAAAGATCTATACAAAGAAAATTTCAAGAAATTGTTAAAAGAAATCACAGAAGGCCTAAATAAATGGAAGGGCATATACCGTGTTCATGGATTGGAAGACTAAATATAGTTAAGATGTCAATTCGACCTAAATTGATTTACAGATTCAATTCAATACCAATTAAAATCCCAATAACTTACTTTTCAGAAATTGAAAAACCAATAAGCAAATTTATCTGGAAGGGCAGGGTGCCCTGAATAGCTAAAAGTATTCTGAGAAAAAAAAATGAAGTCGGGGGTCTCACGCTCCCTGACTTTAAGGTATATTATGAAGCTACAGTGGTCAAAACAGCATGGTACTGGCATAAAGATAGATATACTGACCAATGGAATAGAATATAGTGTTCAGATATAGACCCTCTCATCTATGGACAGTTGATCTTTGATAAGGCAGTCAAGCCAACTCACCTGGGATAGAACAGTCTCTTCAATAAATGGTACCTATAGAACTGGATATCCATATGCAAAAGAATTAAAGAGGATCCATATGTCACACCCTATACAAAAATTAACTCAAAATGAATCAAAGGATTAAATATTGTATCTAAGACCATAAAACTGTTAGAAGAAAATGTAGGGAAATACCTTATAAATCTTATAGTAGGAGGTGGTTACCTAAACCTTGCACCAAAACCATGAGCATTGAAGAAAGAAAGAAAGAAATGGAAACTCTTCAAAATTAAACACTTTTGTACATCGAAGACCTTCATCAAGAAAGTGAAAAGACAGCCTATACAATGGGAGACAATATTTGGAAACAATATCAGATAAAGTCCTAGTATCCAGAATATATAAAGAGATTGTTCAGCTCAACAACAAAAAGACAGGTAGCCCAGTTAAAAAATGGGCAAAAGACTTGAACAGATACTTCTCAGAAGAAGAAATACACATGGCCAAAAGGCACATGAAAAGATGCTCAACTTCTCTGGCTATTAGGGAAATGTAAATCAAAACCACAATGAGATATCATCTCACACCCACCAGAATGGCCATTATCAATAAAACAGAAAACGACAAGTGCTTGAGAGGATGTGGAGAAAGAGGCACACTTATTCACTGTTGGTGGATTTGTCAAATGGTACAACTGCTCTGGAATGCAGTTTGGCGGGTTCTCAGGAAGCTAAGTATAGAATTGCCATATGACCTGGCAATACCATTGCTCAACTCAGAGAGCATGAGGGCAAGGACACAAACGGACATTTGCACACCAATGTTTATAGCAGCATTACTTACAGTTGCCAACAGATGAAAACAGCCAAAATGTCCATCAACAGACAAGTGGCTAAACAAGCTGTGGTATATACATAGGATGGAATATTATACAGTTGTAAGACAATAAAGTTATGAACTTATGAATGAGATTAGCCAGAAACAAAAGGACAAATACTGTTTGTGCTGGTTTGAAAGGAAATATGCCCCCTAGAAAATCCATGTTTTAACCAAAACCCTGTTTCGCAGAGTAATCCCTGTTCAATATTGTATGTTTGAAATTGTGATTGGCTTGTCTCCCTGGATGACGTGATATAGTCAGGAGTGGTTGTTAAAATGGATTAGGTGACAACGTGTGTCCACCCATTTGGGTGGTCTTGATTGGTTTACTGGAGTCCTATAAAAGGAAACATTTTGGAGAAAGAGATTCAGAGAGAGCAAAGACTGCAGCACCACAAAGCAGAGAGTCCACCAGCCAGCAACCTTTGGAGATGAAGAAGGAAAACGCTTCCCAGGGATCTTCATGAAACTGGAAGCCAGGAGAGAAAGCTAGCGGATGACTCCGTGTTTGCCATGTGCCTTTCCAGCTGAGAGAGAAGCCCTGACTGTGTTCGCCATGTGCCCTTCCACTTGAGAGACAAACCCTGAACTTCACTGGCCTTCTTGAACCAAAGTATCTTTCCCTGGATGCCTTTGATTGGACATTTCTATAGACTTGTTTTAATTGGACATTTTCTCGGCCTTAGAACTGTGAACAAGCAACTTATTAAATCCCCCCTTTTAAAAGCCATTCTGTTTCTGGTATATTGCATTCCGGCAGCTAGCAAACTAGAACACTGTATGATCTCACTGACATGAACTGACATTAGTGAATTAACTTGGAGAATTTTAATTGGTAACAGAGACCATCAGGAAATAGAAATAGGGTAAGATATTGGGTAATTGGAGCTGAAGGGATACAGATTGTGCAACCGGACTGACTAAAAATTCAGAAATGGATAGCACAATACTATGTAACTGTAATACAATAATGTTAGTGTAAGAATTCGAGAGTTTTGCCACACGAAGGAGGACTCCAAGAGACGTTCTCTCATGCAACACGCAAGGGGTTTATTTACCACACATGCGTGGGGCTCACTGAACACGCAGGAGCAGAGAGCCCCGAGCCTGGGTTTGGGGAAGCTTTTAAGGGGTAGGAGGAGGGGGGTGAGGGTCGAGCATGGGTCACAGGTGCTGCTTCATGCAAGAAGCAGATAACAAACATTTTGCAAGAAGCAGACAACAAACATTTTGCAAGAAGCAGATAACAAACATTTTGCAAGAAGCAGATAACAAACATTTTGCAAGAAGCAGATAACAAACATTTTTCGCGCATGAGTCATGGGAGCTGCTTCATGCAAGAAGCAGCTGTCTCGTTGTGCAAAACTCCCTTACTCAACCTTCTCAGTTGCATTCTTAGATAAACTTCCTCTGGCAGTTACAACCTTGCGTAACCAAGGCAGCAGATAACCTTGCATAACCAAGGCAGCAGATAACCTTGCATAACCAAGGCAGCAGATAACCGCCCCTGGGAAGTTCCGGGTTGTTTTTCTTAGCCTGATGGGGCCCATAACTCTTTTCTTTACAATTCTTAACTCACACCAAATGCATAGCAGTGAATATAAAATGACACAAATGCTTTTGCTGGATATTTCTGTCATTCAGAAGCTAAAATATATGTAAATAGCTAAATTAAGCAAGAAAAATTAGCTACTGTTAAGCTTTATAAAATCCTTCTTTATAGTTAGAACACTGAATGAAGCTGAATGTGAGAATGATGGAGGAGGGCTGGGGGCAGAAAGGAAATCAGAAAGAAAGATAGACAATAAAGCCTGAGATGGTATAATCTAGGAATGCCTACAGTGTATAAAAATAGTGAGTAAATTTACAAATTTGAAAATGATTTTGCATGAGATAGAACAAAGGAATATCTGTAATGCAGGGTGTTGATAATAGATGGTAATTAATATTAAAAAATTTTAACTTCTGCTTGAGACTAAAACAAAAATTGTTTATTTGGTACAAAATTTGTATTTTGACTTGTGCAGTTCTTAATATAACTTATGTGGACAGCTTAATTGAACAGCATAAGTGCATGGATATTGTAGATTTGTCCAGAGTGATGCCCCAATAAGTCCCAGAGTGATTTGAACAGTGAGTCAAAAAATATTTGCAAATTCTCCTTGGGGGATTGGTGAGAAAGAGGGAAAATTCAACTTCCCCAAGTGGAGAATTTTTGATATTCTCACAAGCAGTCCGGACAACCAAAACAATAGTCTGAGTCTCCAATCTTGGGGTTTGTTCATATGAAACTTAACCCCACAAATGATATGTCACACCTACTTAAAATTAGGCCTAAGAATCACCCCCAAGAGAACCTTTTTTGTTACTCAGATGTGACCTCTCTCTCCAGCCAACACAACAAGCAAACTCACTGCCCTCCCCCTCTCTACGTGGGACATGACTCCCTGGGGTGTGGACCTTCCTGGCAATGTGGGACAGAAATCCTAGAATGAGCTGGGACTCGGCATCAAGGGATTGAGAAAACCTTCTCGACCAAAAAGGGGAGGAGTGAAATGAGACAAAATGAAGTGTCAATGGCTGAGAGATTCCAGACAGAGTTGAGAGGTTATCCTGGAGATTATTTTTACACATTAAATAGATATCACCTTGTTAGTCAAGATGTAATGGAGAGGCTGGAGGGAACTGCCTGAAAATGTAGACCTGTGTTCCCGTAGCCATGTTTCTTGCAGGTGATTGTATAATGATATAGCTTTCACAATATAACTGTGTGATTATGAAAACCTTGTATCTGATGCTTCTTTTATCTACCTTATCAACAGATGAGTAAAGCATACAGAATAAAAATAAATAATAGGAACAAACGTTAAAATAAATTTAGTAGATTGAAATGGTAGTCATCAGTGGAAGGGAGGGGTAAGGGGTATGGTATTTATGAATTTTTTTCTGTTGTCTTTTTATTTTTTCTGAATTGACACAAATGTTCTAAGAAATGATCATGATGAATATGCAGCTATGTGGTGATATTGTGAATTACTGATTATATATGTAGAATGAAATGATCATATGTTAATGTTTGCATGTGTTATATTTTGAAAAAATTAAAAAATTAATTTAAAAAAGTAAAAAAGAGAGAGAAAGAAAAAAGTGATGTACAAAAGTCTGAAAGACAAAATGGTAGAAGAAAGTACTGATTGTACATTAATAACATCAGACATTAATGGATTAAACTCCCCAATCAAAACACGTAGACTCACGGAATGGATTGAAAAACAGGACCCATCTATATGCTATCTACAACAGACTCACTTTAGACACAAGAACAAAAATAGGTTCAAAATGGAATGGTATATAAGAGGAATTTCACACAGATAGCAACCCAAAAAGAGCAGGAATAGCTGTACTAATATCCGATAAATTAGACTTCAAATATAAAACAATTAAAAGAGACAAAGAAGAAGACTGTATATTAATAATAGGAGGTAATTCATCAAGAAGACATAACAGTCTTGAATATTTATGCACTGAGCCAGAGCGTCCCAAGATACGTGAGCACACACTGATAGCACTAAAGGGAGATGTAGACACTTCTGCAATAGTTGGAGAATATTTAAGAGGCTTTCTTGATGAAAACACTTCGAAGAATGGGAATAGAAGAAAACTGCATCTGTATGATAAAGAGAATATATAAAAAGCTACAGTAACATCGTACTCCATGGGGAAAGACTGAAAGCTTTCCCTCCAAGATCAGGAACAAGATAAGGATGCCCACTGTCACCACTGTTATTCCACATTGTGCTAAAAGGCCTAGCTAGAGCAGTTCAGCAAGAAGAAGAAATAAATGTTATCCAACCTGGAAAGGAAGAAATAAAACTTACCTGTTTGCAGATGACATTATCATTTATGTAGACAAATTTTAAGCAATCTACAATAAAGCTATTAGAGCTAATAAATGAGTATAGCAAAGTGACAGGATACAAGATTAACACACAAAAATCAGTAGCATTTCTGTATACTACTAAGGAGCAATCTAAGGAGGAAATAAAGAAACAACATTCAGTTTATAATAGCAACGACAAGAATCAGTGTTTAGGGATTAATTTAACAAGGATGTAAAAGACTTGTATACAGAAAACTACAAGAACTTTCTAAAAGAAATCAACAATGGCCTGAATAAATGGAAGAATATACTGTGGATTAGAAAACTAAATGTAGTTCAAATGTCAGTTCTACACAGATTGATTCATAGATTCAGTGCAACACCTATTAAAATCACAACTTATTTTTCAAAAATAGAAAAACCAATAACCAAAATTACTTAAAAGTGCCAGGTACCCTAAATGGCTAAAAATATATTGAGAAATAAAAAGGAAGTGGAAAGTCTCACATTACCTGACTTTAAAATATGTTGCAAGTCTACAGTGGTAAAAACAGCATGGCACTGGCATAAAGTTAGGTAAACTAACCAATGGAATCAAATTGATTGCTCAGAAATAGACCCTCTCATCTATGGACAAAGCTATCAAATTTAGGCAACTGGGACAGAGTAGCCTCTCAACAAATGGTGCTTGGATATCCAAAAGAGTGAAAGAGGCCCACTACCTCACACCTTATACAAAAATGAACTCAAAAATGGGTCAAAGACCTAAGCATTAAGCTAAGACCATAAAACTTTTAGAAGAAAATATAGAGAAATACCTTCAGGATCTTGTTATAGGAGGTAGTTTCCTAGATTAACACCTAAAGCATGAGCAATGAAAGAAGAAATAGATGAATGAAATCTCCTCAAAATTGAATAATTTTGTACATCAGATGACTTTGTCAGAAAAGTAAAATGTCAGCCTACACAATGGGAGACAATATTTGAAAACCACATATTGGATAAGGGTAGTATCCAAAATATTTGAAGAGTTCCTATAACTTGACCATAAAAAGATGAAACAACCCAATTAAAAAATAGGCAAAGAAATGGACAGATGCTTTTCCAAACAGGAAATACAACTTTCTCAAAAACATATGAAAAGATGCTCAAGTTCACTAACTATTAGGAAGTTACAAATCAAAACCACAATGCGATATCATTTCATATTTACTTGAATGGCCACTTTCAAAAAACACAGAAAACTACAGTTGCTGGAGACAATGTGCAGAAAGGGTTTCACTTATTCACTGTTAGTGGAAATGTAGAATAGTGCAACCACTCTGGAAGGTAGTTTGGCAGTTCCTCAGGAAGCTAAGTATAGAATTTTCATATGATCCAGCAATCCCATTACTAGGTACATACTTGGCACAACTGAAGGCAGGGATGCAAACAGATATTCGTACACTGGTGTTTATAGCAGCATTATTTATGATTGCCAGAGATGGAAAGAGCCCAAATGTCCATCAACAGATGAGTGGATAAGCAAGCTGTGGTATGTACATATTATGGAATATTACACAGTTGTAAGATGAAATAAAGTTATGACACACGCATTGACATGGATGAACCCTGAGAACATTATGCTGAGTGAAATTAGCCAGAAACAAAAGGACAAATACTATATGGTCTCACTGATATGAGCTAAAGTAATGAGCAAACCCTGACGGTTTAAATGTTATCAGAAGATAGAAAGAGGGTAGAGATTGGGCATTTGAGACTTAAGGAATACAGAATGTTCAACAGGATTGATTGTAAAGATCCAGAAATGGATAGCATAATACACTATGATGGTAGCACAATATTGTAAGTATAATGAACAAAGTTGAGTGTATGATTGGAAGAGGAGGACTAGGGGTATGTATGACCCTAGAAGGAACAAGAGGATAAAAACTGGGACTGTATAAATTAGCAAAATCTAGAGTGGAGAATGAAGGTGATTAAATGTACAAATATACAGAAGTTTATACAAGAGTGAGAACAAGTGAATGTCACTATTGCAAGGTATTGAAAATGGGATAGTATATGGAAAAGATGCAATCAGTGCAAATTAGAGCCTATAGTTAACAATAGCATTGTAATATGCTTCCATTAATTGTAGCAAAGGCAATATACCAAAGTTAAATAGCAGTAAGAGGGGGATATGAGGGAGGGTTATGGGATTTGTGTTGTTTCTTTTAATTTTTTTTAAATCTTCTTTATTTTTTAAAGAAGTGGAAATGTTCTCATATAGATTATG